>NC_092522.1:113892160-114187160 GCF_037038585.1 Patagioenas fasciata
TCTGACACGCAGTAGATGGAGGCTTTCATGCACAGAAACCCCTCATTTGTGCTCTCCAACAGCTGACTAAGTGAGTCTTGGAGCTGCATGAAATCAACTGAATTTCATATCACAAAATATTTAACCTTGATGTTTCTAATTATGTTTACCATCAAGCAATCCCCATTCTCTTTAGCTAAATAACGGAGAGCAAAAATCTTCTGTGCTTAAACTCAGTGCGATTGCTGAAGGACAGAAGTCTCAGTGGGACTGTAATTGTGTGGATTGACCATTCTTATTCATTGAATTAAGGTAAAGTATTAAAGGGGCTTTTCCAAGCCCTTGGGTCTCTGGTGCGTCTCTTGAGCTCCCTCTATCCTTTGGCTTTGGTGTCTTTTTCTGCCTATTGAATACCTTTATTGAAGGAAGAGTAGTTTGAACTAATTATGTGTAGGAACAGTTTAAGAAGTGATATCCAGACATTCATTTTCCATAGTACATTTATACAACTAATGATGTTTAACCAAGGTATTGACTACGTCACCACTATATGGTGAAGGACTAAAAAGGAGGATCTTGGGAATACGTATAGGAAACCAGAACTGCCCAAGTCTTGACGGAGGAAACTAAGCATTGATCCTAGAAACTGATTTTACTCTCTCGCCATCATTGGAAATTTTGGGAAGATGTTTTTGAAGTTATCCTCCTGTCAGATGCAGAAGGTCTGGGTTTCCCTCTCTCTGTCTCTCTCTTGTTAGGGAAAACTAGACCATGATGTAAAACGGGTATTCTAAAACACTTTTGAGACAAGACCTATGCCTTTCATCTCTATCTTCTCTATTTCTATCTCTATAATACATTTGTAGCTAATTATTGTAGTATCAGTTACTTCTGGTAAAACCAGTGGTTTGCAAAACTACTTTGTAAGGTCAGCTGTGGCAGTGCTGAAAGGTTTTTATAATTTACTTATAAATTTAGGCAGCTGCTTTAGAAGAGATGTTTTAGAGTTCAGTTTTGGACTTGAGCTCCTTAAGCATTGCTTCAGATACTGAAATTGCTTTTATCTTGTGAACAAAAGTGACCTATCCAAGGTGGTCCAGGAAAGCCAGGGGGACAGTCACTGTGTGGGCCGTACCGGTGCCGGCAGAGCTGGTGGCCCGGCTGTGGCAGCACAGGTGGAGCACGGGTACGCGGTGTGAGGCTGGTGTCTGACTCACAGCAGCTCTGAATTCAGCAGCATCTGAAGTGCCACACGTTATTCGACCCTGCATCACTTCAGTTTTCTTAAGAAACAAAAGCTTTCATTCCTTGTAGAAGCAATGCCAACTGCTCAGTCCCCTGGGCTCAGCCTCTCTTTCTATATCTTTAGACTAATCAATACTTTAAGACAGATTATTAAGCATTTCTTGTGGTAATGGAAAGCCGAAAGAGAGCAGGCCAATAAATAGTGAATTAATCACACAGTTATGTCTGGAAATAATGAGATTTTTGCAATTAGCAAGGAGTTGTTCCTAAAGGGTCCAATTCAGCTTTTTTAAATTCACATTCGATAACTTTTTCTCATCCTAGTGCTGAAATTCACAAGAAGATTTCCAGGACAAATTCAGGCATAGAGGTCTGTCAAGAAGGATCTCTGAACAGACTGTTGAGGAGACAAGATTTTAATTTAACAAAGTCATTAAGTAAATAAGTAAACATTTTTAATAAAGAACTATTTTTAAAGTGCATAATAGCATAGTAAACGTGGTTTAATAAAACTGCTCAGACAGACTTGACATTTATAGGGCTTTTCTTTGAAGTGATATATAAATAACTGTCTTAACTAAGATCATCACCTAAGTACATTTGCCCTTCTTTGCACCTGCAAGCTAGATATGTGAAAGAACATATATATAAAAAAGTCTCTTTCCATGTATTAAGAGAAAGAAATCAGATACACATTTTTTTTCCACAGACCTAGTACTTTAATCCACAGTAGAAAAACAAACTAGGATATTCATATTTAACATGTAACTTTGAATGTTCTCTAGAATTAATCACAACTATGTTTTAAAATGTGAGAAGTACAAGGTTTATGGTGTTGAACTGATATCTGGACCTCAGTCTGTCTGGGTGCTGTTCAGCATCACTTAATGGGACTTTTCATCTGCAAAGACCTCAAAGAGCTTTCTGAAATGCAGAGTTGATGCAAATTCCATCCTATTGCTTTTTTACCTCACCTTGACATGATGTGTAGATGTGTAACACTACTGAACCTTAACCATTCCTGAGGGATACAAGGGGTTAAATTCGACACACTAGAAAAGATGGACATTTGGGAAAGGAAAAGGGCCAAGGACATCAAGGTAGCACTTGCATTACTAAAAGATGTCAAATTCCCTAGCAGAACAAAACAGGTTGTGGAATGCTGAAATCTTTTTGGGTATCACCAGCGCTAAAACCAGTTGTGTGTCCCATATGCCCGCAAGATAGATCTGCCAGAAATAGTTCATTAATTTATTCATTCCTATGCAAAACACTCCAGTCTTCCCATGACATTGAGAATTGCACCAGGGTATATCATTCAGTAAAGCACTTAACTATATACTTGAGCCTATATTGTACTAAAACTGCCTATAGAACCCTCATGTAATGTACTGAATGGAAATGAACCATCCCAATATCTTAAAGAGGTCACTTTTAAACTTATGTCCACAATATAAATTATCAGAGAAGATATTTTATGCAGTTCTTAACTAGGTCAGCTATTTCTGTTTTACAGCCTGTACAGCTGGATCTATATTTTTATTTGGCTTTATTCAAGTCAGTGACAAATTTTAGTAATGGAACCGCATATTTTCATTTAAACTGTCATGAGAAGTTATAGTGACGTGTCTTATAGTCTCATGACCCAAAACATGGTGTGCTTTATATGAAAGACTATGTAACTGTCTTGATAATAAAAAATATATGAAAAATAATCCAATATTAATTCTTTTGCAAGCATCATAAACAGTAGGATATTGTCAAATGTACTTTTCATATTGCTGATCTTCTCATATCCTGGCTATACAGTGAATTAACTGAAACCACAATGCACCTCTGCATGATCTAAATAACAAAAAATGATGAATGTATGACAGATATTTCCTCAGCTGTTAACTTTTTCTTACCCTATACTGAATAGTTTAAAATGCAAAAAAAAAATTGCATCATTTTTCATATAAAACTATAGAATTTAAAACCAAAATTGTGATTTCTTACCTGGGGAACTGGTTCATTTTGACCAAATATGACATCAGTTTTCTTATTTCTTTATTGTCCTCACACATTTAGCAAATCACTAAATTGCACAATTGCAAACAGGTTCTTTATTTTTCTTTTTGGGACTTAAAGTAGCATGCTATCAGGATTTAAGAACAGGATTTAAGATCTGTTGTCAAGATTTGGTAATAGATTTGATATTCATGCAATTAAACATTAAAAAGAGAGCAATCATAAAGAAATAACCCCATAGAAGCTCAAAGAGAGCTCAAGCTCTATCATTCATGTATTGGTAATCAAAAGAAATAGATAATCAAGAATATTTTTTCAATATAGAGAAAAAGCTTAAGTACCTGGTAATGTAATAAGAGGAAATGTTTTTCAAATTTTGTGTTTAGCATGCGATTCAATATCGAAGAAAAAGCAGTATGACATTGATGCGAGTCAAACTATATATACTCTGCAGTTCTTCAATTATTTAGCATTATTTGGTAAACAGAATCAACATTTTCCATGCACCAGGGCTTATTGCTCATTCTTTATGACTGTAATTTACAATGACCTTTATTTGTTACAGACAACCTCAATAGGAAAAAAAAAAGATATCTGAGTTCACAAGGCTTGTGAATCCATTTCCTTGGCTTTTGCAGTGATTTACTGTGGGGAGAGAAGTGTGTGTGCCACTTATTGAAGATAGGTCGCTCACAAGGCTTTTTTGATAGGTAACAGCACAGGTCTTTTTGAACTCAAAAGGGAATAGCAAGCAAAACCAAGGTCAGATATGAAACTGTTACTGACTGTGAAATGAACTCCTCAAAGAATACACTGAATGAACAGAAAGGAATTATATACTTGTGATTTAGTGTTGTCATTCACATAAGTATGATTTTATTACCACATGTCACATTTGTCTGAAAATCTCTGTCATCACTGAAGATGACACTTTTCTCAGTTATACAACTTGCAAGTAAATAATGTTAGTCAAAGCCAGTATGTTTGCCAAGAAAATGTTACTGATTCCTGAGAATGTTGGAAGCAAACCATTTTTGCTTTCATCTGCAATTGCCCTATTGCTAGCGAACAACAGATTTTTAAGTATGTCTTTCAAAATACTCTCTAATTTTATCTCCCTGTTTGAGGAGATAATGTAGCAAAAATACTATTTCATTTGTCTTTAGTTTTCTGCTTCACAATTTTCCAAGAAACTGAAACTTAGAAAATAGAAAAGTTCACATCAAGATGAAGGAGAAAATCTGACCCTTTGTTTTCATTAATGTTATGATACAGATTTCAGCAATAAAACAGTGAAGAGAAAAAAAAAATAAGAGGAAAAAGATAATGCAAAAATGAAAGTTTCATTTTGAATCAACGGATCAACTTTCATTTTTCAGTGCTGGGTTGTTGGAATTTCTTTGTGTGCTTCATTTTTGAACAATTCTTAGTGAAAATTTCTTAATTAAAAAAAAAAAAACCCAAAAACCAAAAAACAGAACAGGACTGGATACCCTTTGCAAAATAGTCTTCATAATTTAAAAGGTCAAAAGTGCATTACTAAAAATGTCACCAATTATCAATTAAAAAATCTAGAGAACAAACTTGCCCACCATTTTTAATGTTCAGTAGAACACTTCTATAGTGCAAAGAAATCTATCTTTGTCTGATATCACTGACAAGAAAGACCAAATTAAAAGGCAAGATGTGCAACGTTCTTTAATGGACCTAAGTACAGAAAAGAAAGATTGCCAGTTAAAATATAGAGAAATGAAGGACACTGATTTGTCACTTGATGTAGGTTTTTCATCCATATTGGTAGCTTGAAGCCTGAAACTAAGTATCCTGAGTTTAGTTGTGAAGACTAATTGCAAATGGAAAAGTGCATGCAGATCCAATGCACAAAATGCATTGTATGGAATACTTAAGTGTAGAGGTTATAAATCTTTATGCTTGAAGAGTCATAAGTGTGGTGAAAAAGAGACAGAAATATACTGTGTATCTACCTGATCTTCCTCATTTTCTGCTTTATCATCACTAGTTATGGCTTTTAGAAATGTTGACTGTAGACATGGGAGGTGGTAGAAAGTAAAAAAGAGGATGTTTAGTTAAAATTAAAAGCTTATGTTTAAAGATAATTAGTTTTTTCACAAATAATATGGTGGGGTTTGCTAACATTTTGGCATAAATAGCCCATCCTGCTGTTTTGGCACCTTCCTGGGCTTTTTTATGGAGTATGAAACTGAATTATTTATGATACTTCAGAGGTATCTTTGTTGAAGCGTTTGGTTTTTTCAACTTTATTTTCAACCTTTGAAGAGCATTTGAGCCAAGGTCAGGGGGAGTTTTTAGGATTTGGACAACCTCAAATAATAATATTAAAAGATTTTTTTTTTTCCCCATGACACCAGAGTTCAGCAGCACAAAATACAAAATACATGAAAACAGACCTCCAAGAATGCCAAAAATATTTTTGCAAATCAAATCTATGAAAGCCTCTGATATCATCCTGGCGAGCTAAAAGACACACAATTCTCTTCTTAACATTTGAAATATTACTTTGTATTTAGGTGATTAGCAGTGACACCATGAAAACAGGCTTTCATGGACAATGACTCGACAGTAGAATTTCCTTCTGTCTCAAGTTAATGCAAGACAATTAGTGCTAATTGAATTGCATCTGACCTGTTAGTTGCTATGAACTTGGTCTAGTGCAGATGTCTGAACATGAAATATTTGGGATACCAAACCCAATATCCTGTTTAAAATGAGAACAAGGTGAAAGGGAAAAAATTAAATGAGTTCCAAATATTTTTCACAACCTTATTTCTGAAAAATCAACTAGAAAACACCATAGGGAGAAATCTTTTAATTAATGTTCTGCTGGAGATAATTGGTTTTAGTAAAGAGTCTTTTTACTAAAGACATGGAGAATGGTAATACATGTTTTTAATTATGATAATTGAATTTTCCATAGATTTTTTTCCTAAAATGTTTATCTGTTTCGATCATTATCCAAGACAAAGACTTATTTTGATTTAAAGTTCCTTTGTTGTGTTTCCTCAATGGTAGCAAGAAGATGAGAAATCATTCTACAGATATCTAGATGTTAAAAGGATTTCACGTACTTTTCATTTTATGGTTTTAGTCCATTATTCAGTCAGTATGCCATGCTTGGATGAAAAATATGGTTTAACAGAAAATTAAAGGCAACTTGAATTTTGCATCAGTGGTGTGAAGGATGCAAATTCATCAGATACTTACAATCCTTTAATCACTGAATCGTTATTTCACTGAAAAGTAAATGGCAGGGTTTTCATCCAGCTGCATGCGTTATTTCTGCATTACATAAGGTATAGGAATGCACAGGACTACAGATATGCTGCTTTTACATGATTTGCAGTGCTCTATATTTTTTTTTTATTAATTACAACGTCCAAACTACTCTATTTTTGGTCCAATAAAAAAAAAATGTTATTACTATTTCTACTTAAAAACATGGGTTTTATTTGAATTGTTCTTAAATTATGACTATTTTCAACTAAAACCAAGATTTAGAAAAGAAACATCGACCACTGACATATATTAAACCATTTTTCTAATCTATAATTTTAAAAGGTGATTTTGCTGCCTTTCAAAGAAACATTATTTTTTTCTTAAGCAGGAGGAATGTATTTCAACTAAAATGAGTTTATTTAGGCAACATTTTTTATCTTTTGGTTTGGTCATTTTATTGCAAAAACCATTGTTCACTTCTTTTTGGTTTTTTTTTAAGCCCTCAGTAAAACTTGCTGACTGCTCTGAACTCTTCCTACAATACCTAAGTTTTTTTCATCTTTTTTTGACTGCATTTAATTTAGGGCATTCATCTTGTATCTTAAACTTCCATGAAAAGCCCTGTAATGGTTAAGATAGGTCATCATGCATGACACCTAATCATGAGACCTAAGTCTCTGGATTGAAAGGAATTATTGAAAGGAATAAACCTCATCTGCATGAGGTAAGCAACCAGCTCCATCAGGGCAAAAGCATAAATCTCAGTGGAAGACCTAACCCATAAAAGATATCGAAGAGCCCCACTCTATTAGCTTACCTTAAAGCACAAGGTAATTTATCTTCGCTCTGCAGTGACATGAGATAAAGTAATAGCAGAAAGGGGAGGCTCGCAGCTCTGTAAATAGGTTCTCTCCTGCAAGACTATTTACACAAGGTGAACTTCTGGCCTCACCTCATTGAAACTGGTGGCAGAATTCCCATCAACCTTATCTGCAGTGGGGAAGGGTTTGAAAAATGTTCACTTGTTGGTGAGTGCTGTGAAGCTGCATTTATCCCAAGACAGATTCAGTACCAGCACTTTCAGTATGACATTCATTAGCCTTGGAGCTTGTTTCAACACTGAAATTGCTGCACTTCATTATGATGAAAAGAGGGCAGCTCCCCAATCTTTGATTCTATTTGGTGAAATTTGAGCAAGTGTAGCTTGTTCCTATATCAGAAAAAGGGATAAGACACCTTTGTACTTTTGCATCTACACTTTATGTGTGTGTATCATAACATGGAGAGAATGGAACTGGAAATGGAATTTTACTTTTTTGATAGAAGAATCTATCATCTATCTATCTATCTATCTATCTATCTATCTATCTATCTATCTATCTATCTATCTATCTCTTTTAGCAGAATATGCATACCAATATAAAAACTGTGATGGTCAGGCTAGACAACAAATGGAGATGTTTAGATGCATACCTCACTAGTTGCTAACTTTAAATCAAGGCTAAAATGCAAGCTGGCTGTAGCTCATTTGCAAATAACTCTTCAGAGGTTTGAAGGATGTCACTAAGATCCTTTCAAGACAGCAAGTCTATATAATCAGTATTTTCTCTCTCAGTGACTGGGTGGAAAATATGCCTAAGGAGTGGTGGGAAGTTTAAAGGCAACAAAAACCCTTAAGTCAATGCTTGGAATTCTCTGCAGTGTGTTCAGACTGCCTGTGGTCACACCGTGTCATGTGTAAGTTGTCTGCCTCCCCAGGGAAACAGGGGCAGGAGAAAAGCTAAAGGTTAATGGAAGTTCAGGAGCAAGGGGAAAAATTAATCGCAGTGCAGACAACCTGTGCCACCCACTCAGTCTTCAAAATAAATCTCCGGTGGTGTGTATACTTGCAACTAGGCGACTTTAGAAATAACGTGAGACTTTACTCAGTGTCACAAAGGCAAAAAAGGTGAAAGAAAATAATTTAGTAAAATAATCAGAATATCCATAATTATTACGGTATGAAAAGACAGAATCTTAGAGGCCCTCTTAGCTGTTCAAACATCACGAAGGAATTAGGTAACAGGCCTTGGAAATAGAAAATTTTATAAACAAAATGGCATTTGCACCTAATGGAAGCATCTGGTTAGGTAGCATCCTGGCTTCATTCAGTTTATTAGAAATGATGTTACAAGTGGTGGTTTCAGTAATCTTTTAGCTAATATCTTTACCCTGTAACTAATGTATGAAAGTAACCACATATCGCAACATCTGTTGGGTCAAACATGCCTTTTAAATTATGCTTGTCTCAAAGAGCATTTGAATCAAAAGAAAATAAGAATGGGAAAACACAAAGACTGAAATAAAACAAAACAAAAAAATCAACTTCTAAATAAGAAGTTTTGCAATATCCAGCTCATAGCTCCAAAATACTGACCCAAAGATAATTGAATTACAATTTTTTAATGGTGAACAATTAAGACCTGTGGTGATCTTGGTCTTAAATAAGACCAAGGCAGATGGTTAAGATGATCATTGGTCATTTTGAAGTCGTAGAGGTATCGTTCTACCAAATAGTTTATTTCCAAGAACAATAATGTATTCTCATTAATAATTGAATTTCCTGTCAAAGCTAAAAGCTAGGACTGGAAGTTAGAAAGTGGTATATCAACACCTTCATTAAGGCATCAGGGAGAAAGTCAACAGTACCTAGACATTTGGTTCAAAGTGACTGCATGCATTGTTAGTTACTTAAGTTTTCTACCTACAAAATAAGAAATTCTAAAGAAGATATTAATGACTTTTTACCCATGTAGCTCATATTTACTATTTGACATAGGCAACTTACAGAGCCATTGAGATCAGGCGCATCTGCAATAGATGCTGAATTAACATATTAAAAACTATATTCTCTCCTTTTACCTAATGCAAGACAGCTTGTTAAATTTCAGCATTCCCTAAAGTGTTTCTTTGTTGATTATTTTATCTTATGACATTGGTACCTCATTTTTGAATTGTTATGTATTGTCAGTGTAATTTTAACTAACATTTTAAAAAGAAAAAGCTTATACAACTTCACATCAGAAAAACTAGCTCAAGTTTTCCATTTATTCTTCTCAACTTTTGCGTATCAGTCACAGAGGAACAGTTGTCACAAAAAAACAGTATCTACTTATAAAACCAACAAGAAAACAGAAAGCTACAGTTTACATTGCTATGAAGACTTAGACAGGAGAAGGAATAAATCATCAATGTGATTAATAGTATGACTGCAGTTTTCACTGTGAGTGTCAAATCGACACTTATTTCACATTAATTGTGTTGAAAGTCAAAAGCAAAATACCGAAGACACATTGAAAAAGATGTTTTAAAAATACATAAAATAGCTGTTTGGAGCTCTGTATCATGCCAAAACATTGAACAGCATTATATCCAGGAATCAGAAAAAGAGTATTTTTAATTACAGAAAAATTACCATATAAAAAGTAGAAAACAAGACAGTCATGGGTAATCCTATCTTTTAATGATTTTTTAAAATATTACACCAGCGTATGTTTGCATATATGTAGTATTTTATATGAATGTGTTACACAGGTATAATTCATACATATATTTCTGTTCTGTCTTACAAAACCATATACATATGTGATGAAAAGTAAAGTTAATGTAAATTTTAAGGGACTGCAGTAGTGACAGTTGTTTGACTAAGAGTATACAAGGTTTATTGTTTTTACTTACAAATTGAAAATGGTTTCTTATTAGAATGCAATCCCTGTCCCAAGAAACATGTACTAGAAATAGATTTATAAACAGAGCAAAGTGCAAAAGAAAACAGTAAATTTTGAACAACATGGCTGCTGTGAATTAGATTTTTTTTTTAGAATGAAAGAAAAAAAATAAAGAATAGTACAGATATAGCAACTAGGTAAGGTTTCCCACACTGCACTAATTCTCTCCACATTCATTCTTCCATTAGGTTACGAAGAGAAAAGGACCATTTAGTGATTTTTGTAGTGCAGACAACTATACTGCAAAAATGGACCACATATAAGTGACACAAAAACAGGAATTCCAAGAACATCTGAAAGTCTGATGAATACTGCAAGTGACTTTTACTGATATTTGCTCACAAAGCATTGAAGAACTTCTCTAGGTATATCTTTAAGACTTGACACAAGACATAATAAACTTATGTTAGTAATTATAAGACGATAACAGATCAGGTTTTCGTTGTAGCATACATTTATAACAGCAATTAGTCAGTTAAAATTCAGGTTTTGCTTAGTGCATTCTAGATAGTTCAAGCTTCTGGTTTTTTTTTGAGGGACACAATTTTATTGATCGCTAAGATTTTCATAATGCTAGCAGGACTACTGAAAGAAATTCGTGCATCAAAACATAACAGATATCTTGAAAAGATAAAAAGGTAAGAAGTGCTGAGTAATTCTAGCTTCGTTCTTAGATTGATGGCTATCTGGTAATAGCTAGTGATTACTCTGTACCATATGATGAAATCAAGGTCATGATGAGTTACTGTTAAGCATTAATTAAACTCTTAGCATTATGAATGCAGCTATATTTAGATTGTTCTATAAATATTACCCTTACATAACATTCTTCAGAGCTTTCTATAGCTAATCATTGAGATACACTTTAGTTGAAAAATTATCCGTACATTAGGGAAAAAAATCTGCAGCAGAGAGGAAACTAGTAGTTTTTGATATCCTATCATGAGAGGGCAGAAGAAAAACATTAATAAAGAACTGTAGTGAAATTTTCCTAAAGAAACTTCCAAGTTGTAAAGTTCTCTGATTGCATGCTACAGACAGTATAAGCCACTAAATGGACAGTTTCAGTAATTGTCCTCTAATTTTACTGTTTTTACTGCTTGATGAGGTCACAAAAAGTGTTCTCCATCTAAATGAGTGAAATTTGCCTTTTTGGCCAGTAGTTACACTTAGTGTTGATTACAGAAATATGTATTAAGTAGGAAATGCATCTGCTGTGGAGCAGTTGATGCACCCGGATAATGTTAGTACACCAAAAGGCTGGGCACATGTTTTGTTTCTCAAGAGGAAAAAAATAAAAAAGGAATCTTCTGAAAACTGTTAACAATATACACATTTTTTTACTTATGAAGCCACCTGCACTTGCACTTAAAGTCTAAGTTAATAATTTGAAAGCAGTAAAGAGTAGAAAAAAGGCAGTCATGCTTTAGTCTTTCTTAGCAACTCTTAGCTAGATTGCTTCATTACTTTAAGTAAATTCTGAATACTTTTTGTGGGTAATTTAAAGGCACCATTTCTTCCCTGTGAAACTCTAAACTAAAACTAACTCAATTCATGTTGGAAAGCAAAGATCATAAAACTAAGCATAATAATTGAATGAAAAATCAGGGACTGATGAGTGATGAATACCTCCTTGCATTAGTGTCCATTTTGTGGCTTGTAAACTCTTTGCTCTTTCAATATTGTGATTTTATTGCAGTGTTTGGGTTTGGTAATTAGGTTGTTGAATATCACTTCATATATTGATCTTATCTACAGAATAGGTGTTCAGAATAAGTCAGCTACTCAGTGTGATCTCTGAGTGATTTTTGGACAACAGGCTTTTTAAAAACCTGTCACTCCAGCCTCCTTGAGCATTACCTCTAGATGCTGTTAGCTTGGGCACTTTTTTAATCATCATCCATTCAGTGAAGAGTGAAAGTGAATCTGTGAGTTTTGCCAATTGTAAAAATTAAAATAGTTTGAAATATCACAAATAAAAGCCTGTGTCTGAGACAGAATTTGTCCTTTCACGAGCTCAATATTCTGTTTTCCCAGAACTTTTCCTAGTATGCTCTCATGACATAGGGCATCTGGAGGAGGGCTGAGAGAGGAGTAGATTGAAATATTGAAGTATATAGTTATATGTATCTCACAATGTCAACACATTATAGAATAGCATGTCTGTCCACCAAGTTTTATCAGAAAATAATAGCTTCTGTAAAAGCTGGATTTCATTGCTGCATGTTGACAAGGATGCTGACATACTGACTCCTGAACCATCTGTACCTTTGTTGTTCTTCCATGAATTCAGTTTGCACACCTTCATGAGGAAAATCTCTCTAGTGCTACTTTGTTCCAGAGGCTTCTTACAAAGCTTGGATTATTTCACAGATGCTTCAATAAGTAAAGTATTTTAATTTTCATTCATCTTTGTTATGATTCTTTGCTGTACTCGGGTAATTCCTTCATCATTTTTGAGTTTGTCATGAGAAAGTGTGTCTTTTTCAAAGAGATAAAATTCAGTGGAGAAGCATATTAATCAGAAACAGAGAGGTTATCGTGTCTCTTGGCATTGGGCCATCTTTTTGTAATACAGTGATGAAATCTTCAGTGTGCTTCAGTGCCAAAACTGATTATTGCCTCCCTATTTTCTTGACCTTGGGGATTTTTTGGTTTTGTTTTAGGATTTTTATTTTGTTTTGTTTTTGTGCCCCATTTAGATATTTATTTTGTCTATTGAAAATCATATTGTATGTCTGTTATAGAATCTCTGGATTTGGCACAGACTACAAAAAATAAAATATTTAGTCACTTGAATGCAAAAAATAATATTAGCTTGATCAGAAAGTTTGTAGTCTTTTTTGTACTCCTCTAGCAGCAGTGGACATAATGTTGTCTTCTCTCTTTGTGATGGATAGATGACTCTCTTGCTTTCTATCCAACATACCTCTGAGTATCTCAAGAGAGGCCTTAAAACAGCTAAATCTAGCAGTTATCTGATGGTGCTGGTAAATTACTAAATTTCTGTGTCAAAGACTATGAGGGGCACTTCTCTAAGGTCACCCAAACTCTGAGGATCATTAGCCTGGCAGGCAGCTGTTTCATGACCTGAGTTTAATGACAGTATTTGACAGTTCAGAATCAGAATCCCGAGGCACGAATATTAAGCCAATAGTATTTGTGTCCTTGGAAGTCAAAGGAATCAGTTTGTGTCTGAGGAGATGTTCCCTGAGTCTTGCTGAAAATCAAGCAGTAGAAAGTCTCTTTCAATGGACATGCATCCTACAGTTTGTTTGGTTTTTTTTGTTTGGGGTTTGTTTTGTTTTGTTTTGTTTTGTTTTGTATTTGTGTCATATACACTGAACATTTTGTTAGCTATCATTTATTATCTAGGAACTTTCAGAAATCTGAGAGATCCATTCATTCTGTTTCACAAGTGCTTACACAGTTTAACTAGGAGGGGAAGCAAACCACAGTTTTTGGAGCACACTTAGGAAGGCTTTTGGTGGGATTTTACAAGAAAATGGGTAAATGGCTGAGATAATACCTAAGAAAGAAGACTAAGTATCCTTCTAGCTTTCTTCTTTTCTGTCTCAGTTCTTCAACACACTAAACCTAAATCAAAGCACTAAGACCTTGTATATCTCCATGAAGGCTACAGATGTTTAAAACATGGCCTTTTAAATTCAGTTTTCAGACCGACATCACAGTGGAAGTGAAAAATATACCTTTCCTATAAGGAAACTCTTATAAAGAAGGATCTCTTTTGCCAGAACTTTATGATGAATGTTGATATTTTAAGAGGCTGGTAAGGTTATTGTATATCATGGAATTATTTCCTAATAAATCAGATTTGATCAGGTATTGTAAAAGATACATATAGGACATAACAGATGCATTAATGAGAGCAAAATAGCAGCAAGGAAGCACATTACTAGCCTTTAGAAGAAAATCTGTCATAAATTGTATTAACCACTGCATTCTGGTTCTACGCTACTAGAGAAAATGACATATTCCAATAATGTATATAATGGAAAAAGGTTTGATGTGTGGTTTATGCTTGCCATTAGCCTTTTTCATTTTACCACTTCTAGGCTTTTTATGATGCCACATTCTTGGCCAAGATTACAGTACATTACTGAAATGAGAAATAAGTTATCTGCTTTTTTGTTTGTTTTGTTTTAGTATTCCATTTGGAAAATAGAACACAACACAGATATTATTTCATGTCTGTACTCAAAGACAGATTTTTGACTGGTCAGCTTTATAGAGCAGTTACATACAGGCCTGACAGGTGCATATCTTCCATTAAAATTCCACTGGGCATTGAGACTGGGATTTTCCAGACACCACAGTAAACTCTGTAGCATTCACAGCATAATGAAATGAAGTGACCTTTGCTGTTTGCAGTCTCAACCTGAAGCACACCTGGGACTTATATGTTTGAACAGGCACTGCTGAGGAACCACTTTTGCTGTTAGGGTATTAGGTCTGGAACAGTGGTTGCAAGGACTGTAAAGATGCTTTATAACCTCAGCAGAAACTGTGAGGTGGTTTCTACTTCTCCCTTCAACATTCTGTTGCCCAGCTGAGTCTTGTGTCATGTCATCTTCTAATTACTTGATGCCTCCTTAAATAATTGGAGGATCTTATTTTTTTCTTCTGGGCCCTTTTGGAGACTCTAAGGGTTTTCTTTGGCTAATGTTTAGGAGCAGACACTGTCAGGCATACCTTTGACAAGACCTGCCTGGACGCTTTCCTGTGTAACCTCATCTAGGTGTTCCTGCTCCGGCAGGGGGATTGGACTGGATGATCTTTTGAGGTCCCTTCCAATCCCTAACATTCTGTGATTCTGTGATTCTGTGTGATTCAACGTGGCAATACGTAATTATAGTATGACCAGGAACAGACATGAAAAATAAAGCAAATAAAATAAGTCCAAGCAAAGAAATAACAATGAAACAACCTGGGAATTGAATTTTTAGGGATCAAAACAACAGAAACTAGGAAACGGAGTATTTTCATCATTTAGCACTTAATTTCTTCTCTCTAAACTTTTCCTAATCCCTGTTTGCCACCATGAGAAATTCTTCAGTATTTGGATATATTTTGTGGTCTGTTTGATGGGATTACAGTGTTTACATGGAAAAAAAAAAATCCCTCTGAAGAAGAGAAGGAATGATTGTCACAGAGCAAGCGATATCATAGAGGACTTCCACCTGAAATCTTAAGTAGGACATAGTACCAAGGAAATACTTCTTAAATTGTGTAACATCTTTTATCATTAAAAACTCTCACATGGTATTTCTTATTCTGTGCTAACAAAGTGGGTCTTACGATAATGCTTGAAGTCCTCAATTCTTTTGACTTTGTTGGGCCAATCACAATGCAAACACATGGAAGAAGACAGTCCTTGCCCTCACGTATCCAGTCAGGCTTTCACCATATGAGATGACGCATTTATATTGCAATACTTATACACCTATTTTGGCTGAACTGCAGTCTTAAGATGCAAACTTACTTCTGTCTTCAGGAGAGCAGAGCAGCTCTGAAGACCAGTACCTTGAAGTGGAGAATCCAATTAAATGATACAAAATACATTTGCTGTATGACACAAACTAAAAGCAATTCAGGCTAATGCAGGAATAGGGCAGGAGCTATGTTTAGTGGAAAAATCATAAGTAGGTGAGTAAGACAAAAGCAAGATTGTGAGTATTTGTAAGAAAAGTGATCTTCAAAGAACTGACATAAATTATTAAAATAAAAACGTTGATTTACTTCAGAAATGAGCATAATTGATTTTTATCTCACTCAAAGTGTTTGAATGTTTGTTTTTCTCAAATAAAAGTACATTTTAATCAAATAATGTCAGATCTTTATTTTTTTTTAATTTTCTTTGTAGTATTTTTCATTTGACTTAGTGTGTTGTCATGGTTTTTAAAATACTATTTTCCTTCTTTTTTCATGGCTTAGAGATGAATAAAGTTGCAGGTTTTTGATTGTACCTCTCTGCACACATTTCCCCTCCCCCTCTTTTCATGGAAATAAACACAATTTCTTGATCAGTTCTTGATTAGGTATCTCCATATTCAAAATAGGCTCAGTCAGTGGATTAAGGAAGCTCCCAATGGAATGAAAACATGTTTTTTGTCCGTCAGGCACAAGCAGGAGTAGAGATGCAGTCATTGCTTGAAGCTTCAAACACTACACTGACATTTTGATGCCTGCTATAGAGTATATTTCGTTATCCATAGCACCTGAAGATCAATGAACCAACCAGGGATTTCTGTTTTGCTGGTGTTTCAGGCACCCAGCCTTCCTTGGAACTCCTGTCCATGCTGTTCTCCCCATACACAGGGAGGAGCTAATGCCATCATGTTGGCTCAACACTGCAAGGAAACTCCCAGGCTAGAGAGGTCAATCATCTTTTCAGTGTCATGATCAGAACTGTGCTCTGCACTGAACATTTGGCATTAACCAAGGCATCCCAAAGAGCCAGACGCTCACATTTTTGGTCTTGAAGACAAGAAGAAAGTGGTGCCTTTAGTATTCTTGTTACCCCAGAATACCTTCTGGAACAGTTTGTGTAGGAGAGTCATGAACACCTCAGGTTTTTGGACTTGATTTTTAAGGACAGGAAAAAAAAACGCACTGTCACAGAGGCACCCTGAGTTTGTTTAAGGGACAACAGGGTCCAAAACAATCTTTATTAAACCAGTGAGAAACAGGGTTTTAGTGCTCCAAAAGTGACTTAAATACAGGTTCGGATATCAGTTGAGGAAAATTATTAAGGGGCAGCAACTAATACAACAGGCGGTCCACAGAGTGCATGCACGTGGCTTCACCAAAACAATGGCGGAGCCATCTCTGAGTCTGGGAGAAGTACACACTTGGCTGAACAGGGTGTGGGATTATTTTAAAGAGATACACATACTTGTAGTGAGTACGGGAAGTGTACACTCGCGATTCTGCAAGGATTAATTTATAATACACTCACAATCCTGCAAGGGTTAATACACGCGCAAATGTGCTCGGAATATTACACGTGCTTATGCAGAAGCACAGGAGGAAAATACACTCGCGATTGTGCGAGGAAATAATTTATATGCATGCTTGTATTGAGCATGGAAAGTATGCGTGCAAATGTGCACGGAAAGTTACACGTGCTTGTATTAAGCATGGAAAGTACGTGTGCAAATGTGCATGGAAAGTTACATGTGCTTATGTGGAAACACGGGAGGAAAATACACCCGCGATAATGCGAGGATTAATTTTACACCTGCTCATACTAAGCATGGAAAGTTACACGTGCATACGTGCATGGAAAGTATAAATATACTCGCAATCCTGCAAGAACTTTTACTCACATACGTGGTGGCAAAGCAAGCGGAGTCTCCATCCTGGGGAGGGGGGGCTCTCGGCGGTAGCATCTTGCTCGTGCTCCGAGAGACCTGCGACAATGGGCGGAATCTCGACGAGAGTCCTGTTTTTTATAGGCTGATCAGATCTGACTGTAGACATTCCAGAAGCTTCTCTGCACCCCCACCCTGGCTGTGGGTGCCCCTGAAGCCTCCAAACATCCCCCACACTGGCCCAGCGGCTCACTGGTGCCTCGGCACTCTCTTCTCCTAATGACCCTGGCCAGGGTGTTCTGGGGCCAAACAAAAGAAGCTGTTAGCCTCAAACAGCAGAAAGAGAGGAAGATGTGCCTTCTCCTCCCATACTGAAGGAGGGAGGGGAAGAGAGCGGGGTTTGCGTCCTGCCACATGCACCTTAGTCTCTTCGAAACAAAGATGTGGTTGCTATCAACCATGGGTGTAAAGTTACCAGGATACCCTGGAAAGGAAACAGCAAGGGAGTGACAGAGACTCGGTGAGAGAAGACTTTAAGTGACATTCAAGATCAACAACATATTTTTAACTGTCAGAAAAATTTACACAGTGTTATTTTGTGTATGTCACAAATTAGTCCACTTTCTAAATTTGATTCATTTCACATACAAATAAATGGGAAAGCACACATTTGTGATTTTTAGAAATGTTTTCTCATGTCCTGAAACCCTGGAGTGCAACAGCTTTCGCTGTCCAACCATTGCAATGACAGATGTTTTCTCATTTGCTAGTCAATTTAGGGAGTCCTGAAATTTCTAATTAGTACGTGGCACCTTTCTGGAATCTGAAATGAGAAAAACTGGGTTATTTCTGGGATTATTCCCACCATGGGAAAATAGTTTTCTACTGAATTTCTGAAACGCTTGAAGGCATTACTGGTGAATGCTGATGATACAATAGTCACTTAAAGAAATAGATGAAGAATTCTTTGCTAATACCTGAAAGGGCAGTGTGTGTGTATATGTGTTCATGAAAATTACCACTGACTTAAAAGGCAATTTATTTTATGTCATTGTGTGATGCTCTGCATTGTTTCAAGCTGTGCTTGACTTATAGTCTGCTATTAATTTGCTTAGAAATCTTTATATTAGAAAAACTAAGATCACTGTATCAACTGCTAAACAAATTGCACATGGACTGTAGGACGAAGGAGCAGGTGGCTACAGCAGGTTTGGCATTCTGAAGACCCCAGACTGTCTCTGTTGCGGTAACAACAGGACAAACAAAATTCTGCAAATCTGCCTGTAGTTGTGATTACTTGCAAAGTCTGAGAGAAAGAGAGAGACAATGGCTACTGTTCTTTCTACTACATTTGGTAGAAACGAATGAGAATATGTGATAGGAATATCATAGACTAATTTTCTAGTTTTGTGAAAAGTTAAGAGAGTACTTTCTTTTTCAATAAAAGCGGCAAACATTAAATATATTGTGAGCACTGTTTCTCTTTTTTTTTTTTTCTGACTAGCTTTCCCTTGGATCAAGTCTTCCAGAAGAGGCCTTTCTTACCGAAATCATTAGTCACCAGATCTACTACCATTGTTGTGACAATGAGGAAAATGGAGAAAACAGAAATCAAATGAATACTGTGCACTAACTGTTCTGGGTTTTCTCATGGTGGATCAGGCAAATTTTAGCATCCATCTCAACTGTGCCTATGAGTAATAACTGCTCCTACTAATACCTGCAGCCAGCTATGAAAGCTCAGAGCAGTTGCCTTCCTACTTTGATATCCAACTTACTTCAGAATCACTACTTTCTGGGGTACAGTGCTGCATCCAATAGATATGGTTACATTGTTTTCCTACATGCAGACCCTTCAATCTGCATACATAAAAATGCATTTTGATTGATTGTTCCCAATTTACCGAATAATCCAGACTGCACTGTTTGGTTGTCTGTTGTCAGTTTTATATTCTTTCATCAGCCTTCGTTAGATTTACGATCTCTGTTTTTATGATTATTTGCCTAACATATGGAACACCCTCAAGTCTCTCCAGGATCTCAAAAGAACCATTTTTACTCTGTAATTTTTTAAATTAATAGCTTCACTGTGGGATCCTTTAATCATTTTTTAATCTACTCACTGAGGACTTCATCCACGTTAAACACTGACTCCTACTTATGCAGCTGTAGATGGATCATCCCACCAAAGACTCAATACTAAGAAGTATTCCTTCTTTGGGAATCATTTTTGTTACCTTTTATTACTTCTTCACTATCAAGTGGCATGGTGCAAAAGGAGTGGATCTGTAGAGGTTACAGCTCTGAGGTTACAGCTCGGAGTACTTATTTTCTATACCCCATGAATTTCTGTGATTTTTCTTGAGGCAAGTCTTGACGTGGACTGAACCCTCGACATGGCTGGTGCCTGTGGGTACAGTAGGTGCACAGCAGGAACCAGTCCCAGGCATCCTCTAGTTGCATCAGTCTGGAAGGAATCCAGTTTCTGCATTGCTGTAAGATGAAAACCATGAAATGAGGCTGGATGCTGATTTGCTATTAAAAATGCCAACATAGACATCCTTTTCTTAACAAAAATAGCGAAATTATCTGAAAATGATTCTGTTTAACACCATAGTCTCTATAAAATCCTGTCAGCTACCAACCTTTTATTCTTCATAGTTTAAATCCCTTTTCCATTTTCCTCATGTTTGATGTCAAGTTTATAACTAGCCAGCTCTTCCTGTTTGACACTTTTAAGTAACTGCAAAACATCAACATACTTTGAGCCTTTTCTTATACTGTCAAAATTATGAAGATTATCAAAATTAAACATTAAAGACAAGAGATGCCCAAACAGTCTTAGTTAGAACTTCTGAATGTAATTTATGTTGGGTATGATAATTCGAGAATTTAAACGTAGCAGATAATGTCTAATATGTTACTCATGTCCTGGAAATATTTGTAAGCATTAAAAAGTTATAAGCATATTTTTTATACACTTCTTCATTCCTCTAAAATGCAACAAATTTTTTTTTCCCCTTTTATTACCCCAAGCAACTTTACAATTTTTTTTTTATTAAAGTTGTGACTATTAGATTTTTTCTGCCTTTTCTATTTCCTCATGAATTTCAGCTACTTCTTTCTTTATTTTTGGAGACACAGTATTAATGTCCCTGTATTTTTTACTGATGCCTTCAACCTGTCATTCTTTATTTATTCTGACTGCCTTTTCTCAACTTTTCTAATTTTCTTTTTTTTTTTTTTCTTTTTAAGGATGTTTGTATTTTATGTATACTTTCTTCATTTTTGTAACTTTGGTATTTTTTCCATCCTAACTTAACTTCCTTTAGCACATCCCACTTTTCCATCTCCATTCTTTAAATTTCATTGAATTTTCCTTATAATACTTAAAATACTAAGAATTTTTGATAAGTGGGTTCATTTATTATTGGGCTTGCTTCTGTTTCCAGGAAAAAATAGCAATAGGTTTTTTGTATTAAATTATATTTATATATGTTATCTTCCAAATAGAAGCTGGACTAAAACTCTTTGACAGTTTATAGAAGAGATATTTCTAAAAGGGTGCCTGACCTGGGCTGAATTAAAGCTGCTGGTTTAGGGCTAAAAGACATTATCTAATTGGTAATCATCAGCCGTGGTTCATTGTCTGTTTAGGTTATCCAACTTTCAATAACAAAGGAGCCAGATGGTGCCTTAGTGGATATACACATTGCATGCATTTAACACCAGGTTTTCTGCATACGTACTTAGATGTATTATTGTTTTCATAATCACTTTAAGAGCTCTTTTCCAAGTTGTGTTAAACACTAATGTTTACTAAATATATATTCATGTCCTGAGGACAACACTGGAGTCACCTCACCCTTCTGCAGAACTTGTACTCTGAACTGGGTATACAGATAGAAACAAACCAGACAAAATCAACTTCATATTTTAGGATGGGGTCCATATCCTTGGTTAATGTCTATTAACGTAAACCTGCTTTGGGAGACTTGTAACTGCCCAGGCACACTGTCCTAGAGATTTTCCTCTGCTCATGACATGCTTCCTTGTAACTGAATGATTTGTAAATGCAAACTTGATTAAGTCAGTTGCAATGCAGAGACATTTAAACACCTTCTGACCTGCATCGATTTTTCAGAGAATGCAGTTCTTACCTCCCTGATATCAACTGCGCGATTCATCTTATCAAAAGGTGAGAAATGGTTTAGTGGTAACATGGTTTAGGGCTAGAATTAGTTTATTGGTTGCACTCAATGATCTTAAGGGTCTCTTCCAACAGAAATTATTCTGTGATTCTATGAATCTAGCCCAGACTCGGTGCTTATGTCACACTTGCAGTGAGAGGTACATACAAAGGGAAATTTGCCTCATATTTTTCTGTTCACACACCTTATGTGTTTGCTTCATGTGATTTTCAGTAGCTGGAGAGCTGCTAGGTGTTTAGGAAAAAAACAAAACAAAACAAACAAGAAAAAAACAGAAAAGCAAACAAACAAAAACAATGCCCACAAAGCCACAAACACCTCAAGCAGCTAAAGCACGGACTCCTGATTTTTGGCCAGTTCAGATGAGTCTTTGGGGAAGATAGCTGAGCCAGAATGAATAACAAATAAATTCACCACATCACAAATTCTTGAGTCAAAAGCAATTTTGAAATGATAATTTAATGAACCAAATCTTCAAATCTAATTTGCAATTATACATGTCTCTGAAGCAGAAAGCTCAGAACTCATTATTTGGTAGATTTCAGGGCCAAGTATAGGTGCAATTTGGCTAAAAAGCCTTTGGCTGGAAAACGGAGCAAGAAAGTAAACAAATATGCTGGTCTTGGCTTTGGGAGTTATAGGCACATTTTAAATAGAATTGCCTCTAAACACAGCTGCACAACTGAATCTCCGATGTAATAAAGCTGTCTGGTTTATGGCAGACATACATCAGCGCTGCTCTGATGGCTCAATCCGTTAGAATCACAAAATGACAATAACTTCTTTGTGTGTTACATATAAATCATTGCTATCACTCAACATGTTTAGATAAATTGTAAATCATCTGGTGTAAGTTTTTCTTGAGAAATATAAAGCTGTCGGAGTTCAAGAGTATGTAGAATTAACAGAGAAAAAGGTTGAAGATTTTATCTGTTTCCTCCATCAACATGTTTATTTTACTCAAGGGATTTAACCACACTCATTTGGAAAATTAAAGTCAGAAAACGAACACTTTTATAATTTTCTCCTCCTACATCCAGATTCATCAACAAGCCAATGAACTGTGAGTATATGTAGAAGCCTTTCAAAAGGAGAAAAAAAATCATGTAAAAAGTCTAGGCAAGATCCTTTAATTGGCGTCTGAATCCAAACAACCTCGCTTGAGGATAGAATTGTAAACATGAGATTTTCAAGGTAAGTGTCTTGTTTTTAACTGCATTTTATTTTTGCACTTATAAAAGGGGGTAATTTTTTGCCCCAATTTGTCCCTGTAATTTTGTTTATTTAAAAGACTGTGTCTGTAGTTGTTCTCTGAAACCATCAAAGTGGAGTTGACAAAAATGTCTCTACTTCTAAGTGCGAAACTACACTTGGACTCAAAATCTCCTGCTCACTCACTATTGATATTCATGATGAAGACATGACCGGAAGTGGAATAAGTGATATGTATATATGTACACATACATACGTACATATACATATGCATGTACATAAACATAGACATAAAGCTGGTCTTGTGTGAACTTGTTGACATACAAGAATGAGTGTATGACCTTTTTCAGTATAAATTTATCTTCTGCATATTAAAACAAATGTAGAGATTTTATTGGATCAGTTGAGCATTCCCTAGTACCCTCTATGCTACAAAAGCAAAGTTTAAACGGAGTGAAATGACTGGAAAGTCCTCTCTCCCTGACTTCAAAGCATTGGATGTCCAACATGAATCAGAAATTTCTTCCCCCCCCCCTTTTTTTTTTCTTCGCTGAAAACACACCTATTTCAATTAGGTGTTATTTTTATACTGATATTAAAATAAGACTAAATTAAATTAAGTTCAGTAAGAATAATTTTTTCTTTAAAATCCAAGGTTTGTACTAGATTGTGTGTTACGCGTTGCTAAATTGGTGTATGTTGCAAATCTGTTACTTTCAGCACCAATTTCAGCCAAAATAATGTGTTTTCCAGCCTGTTATAGTTTAGAACAGACTGGGAGGTCAGCACGAGCCTGTTCACAAGTTCACAAGAACAGCCAGGAAGCAGTTCTGATCAGCTTTCCACAAGCTGAAAGTTGTCACATCGAAGCAGCACTCACAGCTGGATAAGTGCGACTGGTTTCCATATTATTTCACTGCGTTTCTTGGAGAGGCTGGAATAAGATGGGAGAACCAGCTTGGGACTGTCATCATCTTCTAACTGACTTGGACAAGTTTTGAAAACTGACTTAATCAGTTACAACTAGACTAGAATTCACAAAAATGTTAACTACAACTCTGTTGTGATTTTAGTTGCAAATTAGCTCATGTTTCCTGAAAAAAAAGGCAATTACGGTTAGACAAGAAGCAAATTCTTAGGAGTTTCACTGAGTGGTGAATAAAACCAGTGAAAAGTAAAGTTGTCTTCCCTTATAGCTGCAGGATCTTGGTCATCCTTAGTCACTGCAAAGGCTGATTATTTTTTTTTGTTATATTACCAGGAAGAGTGAGCCCAATCCTACAATGTCCTGATCCTGGTACACCCTGGAGCTTCAATTCAAGGTACATCTGCTCCATTTTTTCCTGTCAGACACCAGCTGGAGCTGAATTTATCGGTCAGAACAGGCAGAAGAACAAGTTGCTGTGCAAAGGGGATGCCATGCACTGCCACATAAATAAAACACAGCTCATGTTCTCAAGAATGTTACATACACTTTATGCAGTTATGGCTCCCTTTTTTATGTGTAAAGTCATAAAAAATGCATCAACTGCTTCTTTGTTGATTAGGTGACTGATCATTGTTGTTGCTCAATTGAATTAAGTTACATGTGACTTTCGTATGCTCAATTCTAGAAAAAGAAGCCTGAGCCTGCAAGTAACAAAGAAGAACCATGAATCCTGATTTAAGATACTGATAAGTAGATGGACATTTTTCCTTGTTACTGTATACCTCCCACTCGCCATTGCTATGCCTCATCCTCTTTATTTTTCACCATGTTTCTTTCGCTAAATTATGGCTCCAGTCTCTACTACCAGGGATAGTTATTTGTAACAATCTTCTCCATGAAAACAACAACACAAGAACTGTGAGGTCAAAGCAGAACACTGTGGTCTCTGGACATTTTGAATGAGGATGATGGTACAGAGTGGCTTTTGTCAGAGAAAAGGAAGTTGCATTAACTGCTGTGATATGAGGGGAGCTCTGCATGTGGATACATAGCAAAGACCCTATTTCTGAGTTTTGTCTTGAAATAATGTGCTTGTTTTTGACATAGCTTTAAAGAAAGAATCAACAAGAAGACAGAGAAGAGGTGATGGTGAAAGAAACAATAAGCTCTGTAGTTTATATCTGTTAATCAACACTTATGAGGTGATTTCAAAAAGATTGGAGTACGTTTCATTTGGACAGGAGGAAATTCCAGAATGACAGGGAAGAGCTTCTGTTGTATTGCTTTTTTCATCTTACAATCATTTAGGTTGGAAAAAACCCCTAAGATTAACAAGTCCAAATCTTTTCCATAGGCAGAAATGTCTGTGCAGGGCAGCATCACCTTCTGGCAAGATTCTGCCTCATTTCCTATGATGTCTGTCACTAGCTGTCTATGTGAAAAAAAGTCAGCTGTTTTCCTCAATGCACTGACAGAAATAGCGATGGAGTTTGTGATTCTGGGTTGTTCAGAAATAACAGAAAGGTACAATCTAGTCTTGATCGATTTACCTGGTAAAGTTTAGTATTGCTTAAGAGTATAACTAGTAAGTTAGTGAGCATTGTGCGAGGAAAGATGGGTCAAACAGCCATTCTTTTCACAAGTTTTACATGCAAAGTCTTCCAACGAGAAATAAATACATGAAAATTAAGAGGCTCCACTGACTGACACCTACACATACACACACCCCTGTCTCATTTACCCCATTTCAGGTGGTAGATGCCCCATCCCTGGAGACATTCAAGGCCAGACCGAATGGGCCTCTGAGCAACTTTATCTGGTTGAAGATGTCCCTGCTCATGGCAGAGGGGTTGGAATAGATGAGCTTTGAAGGTCCCTTCCAACCTAAACTATTCTATTATTCTAAGATTCTGTGATTCTATGATTATGATTCCATAATGTTATTTAAAACTATAAACATTTTTTATTTGAAAGAAATAATTTTCTTCTTAAATCCATAGATGTTTAATTGACCTGAATGGCCTTCAATAGTCCATATTTGTATGCATTTTTTCAGTTTTGTTTGCCTTGGGACATGGCTCAGTATTATTGATACTCCATTTTTTGAAACCAGGGCTGAGTTTTATTATAGCACAATAGATGGGAAGAGATTAGATGATTGATTAATGTTTGTAAAATAACAGCAATGAAATGAGATTGTGACTTTCCATACTACATCTTCTGTACTGATCTCGTGCTTTTGGAAAAGTGGTCGCAGTGTCAACTGCTGTCCTAATGGGCAAAATATTTTCCGAGAGATTTTCCTCTAGTGCTACAGTTGGTTATTGCAATGTCTGAAATATAAGTTATTAAAACTTACAGACAACTCTATGCCGGTGTAATATAAAACCTGAAGGGATTAGGAAAAGCACAAAGTACACTTTTTCTGCAATGAGTTCATTAATCTGAAAATCACAACAGGATCTAGAAACTGATAATCACATTGAATATTTCTATTTATGTGATTCTGCTCACTTTTGACCCATCTTGAGTATCTGTGTTTCTGAACTTCTTCCATTTGCTTTCAAGTTCTGTGTTGAGAAGAAACAGAAAATAAAATCAAAGTAGTCTTGGAGTATTATGGAGAAATCTAGATGGTAGAAAGAATCACCGGGATAGACAGTCTGAGGAAAGAAAAACAGAGTATTTATGAGAGGAAGAATAGCTACAAATACGAGGTTGAACGATTTGCATTTCATTAAGAAAAATAAAAGTGGAAGTGTTTGTCATTATTTTATTGATGAATATTTTTATTTCTCAGAATGAGGACTAAAATCTGAAATCTGGGGTTGGGCCATAAAGTTAAAGTTGAAGACCCAAGCCTCCCAATTATATTTGCAACAGAAAGTAAATTGGGGCAAAGATGTGGACTCCAAATTTGGTCCTCAGCTGCAGACACTATGGGGTGGTCATGATGCACATTTACACAGATTTGATCTGAGCCAGCTAGTGCTTTTCCAAGCAATGACTGGGTATGCTTTGGATAGCATGGGATAAGGCTCATTCCAAAAGAGCAGTTTTAGCAGAATGAGTTAAGCCATGTGGATGTGAATACCAGTTGCTGCTGGGCGAACAAATAGTCTGTAGTCCATATTTTAAACAACTCCAGAATATAGCTTGCGCCTATTTCTTATTTACTGAAATTGGCAATGTAGATATTCCTGACAACACTAAGAAACACCCATCTGTGGCATAAACATATTGAAGGACAAATAAAAATAATTTCGTGACTTTTGATATAGTCTTCTCAGTATATCTTTTGAGTGTCTCTTAATGGTCTCATAACAATTATATTTGAAAAAAAATAGCTGACATTTTTATGATATTAAACACAAATGAGGCAAAGATAATTCTTTAACATACAATATGAATAAGGATATGGAAAATATATAGCCAAACTACTAGCCACCTTGATTATGTTGCTAAAACAATTGGGTTACTCACTGTAATTTAAGCCAAGATAATAATTAGGGAATAAACCAGCAGCATTTCAAAACGCATGTCTACAGTTAAGTTCTTGAAACTTAGTGGCTTTGCTACTCTTGGTTTTGTTTGTTCTCTCAGTACCACAGTTTTACAACCTCTGGTGGTGTCTGCTTTAACTGTTCATGTCAAGGATGATTAGATCAGCAATCAGTGCTGGGTTCCAGTTCATGGGTTACACTAGTGTGGGATGCATATACAATATCCAGGACTTCTCTGTAGCAGAAACATGAATATCTGCTAACTTTAAATAAACATAAATAAAAGTCTCCTCTCTGCTCTTACTCTCTGTTTAGAGATTCAGGCCTATGTCATACACAGACACAGACTCTCTGTTCTCTTCTGCGGATCCACAGCCTATCCTACTTAAAAATGACCACCCTTTCAGAAGATTTTTTTTTAGTATCTCATAGACCTGAAAGAAACAGGACAGAGATTAAGACCAATGAAGTATGGTCACTTTTCCAATACTAGATGCCAATATTGTGGTTTAGCTGTATGGCCTATTATTCTGTAGTTTCGGTGAGGTTACAAGTCCCACCTGATTTTAGAGTGGATAGAAAGCTGGAGGGCTGCATGGTTGTCTTGTCCTTTTTTAAGGAGTAACAGAAACTTAATTTCTCCCTTTTTTTTTATTTCTTGAAGATACCATGTCATCCCTGCCAGAGTACTTTGTGTGCATAAAATGCAGATAGGAAATGACTGTGCCCATATAAACAACCTTTTTTTACCATGTGCATTTCTTTGTCCAAGAGGCTGTTCTGTCTTGTTTATTGATGGTATATTTTTGGAGGTTTCCATTAGTATTTATTTATTGGATTTTAATGGTCTTGCCAAGGTTATGAGTGCCTTGGCAGGGGGACTTGAAAAATTATTTTCTTGCTATTGTTGGCTTAGTCTAGCTTAGTCAGATGAATTTAATCATGATGCTGACATCTGGCAATTTTGCAAAATGAAGCCCATTAAAAGTCACTTCTTTTTAAAATCTGACTGTTCAATAAGTATGAAACATTACTCCTCTTTAGACCTTTTTAACATATTCATACCAAGATTTGCAATCATATCATTGTAATAACTTATCATAAAGTCAGGTTATATATACCTGAACACATATAGAATATGCATGCATCTTGATACATTAATAGTTTTCTTTCAGGAGTTAAGGTACTTTTTTATCTTCTGTTTATGCTGAAAATATTATTTATTATTTCTTGCATTCTATTTTTCAAGATTCCTGAGATCAGCATTATATATTATTTGGATAGATCAATATTTCAAATGCCTTTCATGTAGTTCCATATTAAAACAAGACATTCTCAATTCTGTTGTAACAAATAATGGTTGTATTACACCACCAATGACAACAAAAAAAGCAGCTGCTCAGCTGTGATATTCATATGCCATAAACTGTGAATTAATGTGTTATAAAAGGAAATTAGTAAGATACATTCATCAAAACTGGAAGGGTGCAAAGTGAAGATTATGCCACTGTTACTCCCATTTACTTTTATAGATTACATACTTTAAAAAAAAAATATATATGTGTACATATATATAGGTATATATATATTCTATAATCAGATGTCAAGTCTACCTACCCCGGCAATCAGCCTCTACCTTCCCAAAATTTGATGTGTAGTCACTGATCAGCACCTTCTGAATATCGTTATAGGTTCTTGATCATGCTGTCTCCTCCAGCATGAAAAGAGGTGTCTACAATAGCGTAGTCAGACTTCTTTCTTCAAGCATACAATCATGCCATCAGTACTAAAGAAATGGTTAATGGAGGTACTGCTTATAACCAGTTCCTGCTCAGTATTAAGCTTCCTAATCTTGATAATTCTTGCACACGAACTACCTTAATATCAGCTACAATTTCAGGTAATTAAAGGTTATATTCTACATCCAACACAAGGTGGGTTTAGAACAAACTATCTGGAGACAACACTCTCTTTCTTGTTACCAGTGCATTAAGCTAAAATGTCTGTTTAGGTAGATTCAGGCTACTTTGTGGTTTTGCATGTGAGAACAACACAACGTGTTTTAGTTTGTCACAAAAGAAAGAATCCTAGATAAGCAGGGTGTTGGAATCACTGAATCACACAAACATTCAAGTTGGGATCTCCAGAGATTTCTAGTTCAATGTCCTGCTTAAAGCAGGGGAAACACCAAATTTGAACCAGGTTACTCAGGGCTTTGTTCACTGAGATCTTGAAAAGCTCCATGGAGGGAGACTGCACAACCTCCACTGCCTGACTGCCCTTATGGGGAGGACGGTTTTCCTCATTTACAGTCAGAAAGTCTCCTGTTTCGATTTATGACTACTGTTTTTAATTTTTCAACCACAGTCCATAAATACAAATATATATCTAATACATATATATATACATCTGCTTTTAAGTTATAACAACTGCCTCTTGTTTTCCTATTGTGCCTTTTCATCAAAAGCCTGGCTCCATATTCTTTGCAATCTCCTCTTAGGTATTGTAAAGCTACTATTTTGTCCTCCCCAAGTATTTTCTCAAGGTTCAAAAAGTCCTTTTCCCTCAACCTCTTTTTATACTTCATGGGTTTTATTCTGTTGACCATCTTCTAAACTTGCTCAACTTCATCAACACCCTTCTTGCACTGGAAGGTCCAAAACTGAATGCATTATTCGAGATACGGTCTAGCAATCACCAAAGAAAGGGGAGTTATTGCTTCCCTCAGTATACTGGCTATGCTCTGGTTATTGCTGCCAAGGATGCTGTAGCCTTCATCACTGCCACCTGTTCCCCAGGATATCCAGGTCCTGCTCTACAAAGCTGCACCCTAACAAGTCTCCAACCTGTACCAACACAGTTGCACTTGTTGAATTTCATGAAGTTCCTGTAAGGCTCTGGCTTGCCTACATCCTTCCAAGTGGTAGCCATGCCCTCAAGTGTATTGACTGCATCCTACGCTTTGGTGGCAACTGCAAATTTAATGTGGGTGTATGAGAAACTGCATCTCCAGAACTGCCAACGTTAGAGTCCCACAGTGGCAAATTAGCCATTCTGTCCTTTTCAGCCTTGAAGGAAAACACTGTAAAAAAATTCATCTGAGGAGAATGGCAATTAGAAGTAAATGACACACAAATCCCTAGTAAATATTCCCTGAAACTGATGACACAGATTGTATCAACATAGCCCAGTACATCAGTGGCTGACAGATACTTACAGAAGCTGAAACCAGCAAGAGCAAAACTCACACCAGTGATGAGGAAACCAAAGCAGCTCTGATGTTTTGATACCACAGGGCCATGCAGGCGTTGCAGGAAAATGCCTGTATTTCTTACTGACACTAGCAATGCAGCAATGTTGCACTCCTGTTCCAGTGGTGAAACAGAGAATCCCATTTCACTCCTACTGCAAATGGTTTGGTCGTAATGACTCTTGTTTTTATCACCTCTCAGCTGTTTGATTTACCTGTGTATAACACTAGGAGATGGATACTATCCTGGCTCTGGCCTACAATGCCATGTTCCATGTTGCCTCTGCTCAACAGCACAAAATGTGCAACTCTAAAAAGAGCAGGAGATGAGCAGAGATAGTCTGAAACATGTTCTTAAGGAAGACGTTTCTTGTCATTGACTTGTTGGAGCTTATTAGGTATTTTAACTATTAACTGGACATGCCTAAAATTGCAAAGCAATACATATTCTTGATGTCTTTTACTTTCAAGGTATTTATGTTGAGGAAGAATATCACAGAACCATAGAATACTTTGGGATGGAAGGGACCTTCCAAGGTCTTCTATTTCAAGTCCCCTGCAATGACTAGGGATGTCTTCAAGTATATCAAGATGCTCAGAATCCCTTCCAACCTGCCCTTGAATGTTTCTAGGGATGGGGCATCTATCACTTTTCTGGGCAACTAGGAAGAGGTGAATATGAGGAGTTACTGTGTCCTGGGGTGGGGGGATTGACATTGATGAAGTTGCACTCATAAGAACAGGGACAGTGGGGCACAGAAGCTGCTAAAGAGCCATCAACTGTCCTATTGAAAGCTCCAGATCTCATTGGGGTGGGAGTGGTATTGCTGTGCAACTGCCACACACTCCCAAAGATTATAAAACATCCTGTTCAACATTGTGCCTTAAGAAAACACAAAAGTCAAAAGAAAAAAATCCAAAAGTCACAAGAGTAACATAGCAAAAAACCCACATCCCCAAACCAGAAGAACCTATCATGTCTAAAATTTGCTTGCTTTATTGCTAGGTAACTGTCCTTAACTAATTTCCCTGCCCAGCCTGAAGTATTTAATTCATATTCTTAAAATCTTGTTGAACATCTGACCGCACAAAACATCAATTACTTGTGCAGAATCAAGTTTTCTCAATGCACCGCAGAGAGCATGGATACATTTTAGGTATGCTCTTGGCAACAGTAAGTTACAATAGCCTGGAAGTCTTGTTTGGGTATTCTCTTAGGATAAACTGCCTCAAGCCTGCATCTTTATTTAGGCTCTGTGTAAAAAGTCAGTAGAGAAGATGTGATTAGAGATAAAATCAATATTTCTTTACATAATCTGAAATAAGGAAATTAATATAAATGGAAAGGGTTTAACATCTGCAGAGTTCCCTTTGCAGACCACCATTAGTTCCAGAAAGTTCCCAAGAAGTATCAGTCGCTTCTAAAACACACTTCTCATAACTATACCTCAAAAGGAGTTGAGAGATGTACAGAAAACTAAATTCATTACTCAGTCTGAAGCGCTATAGTTTAGATTAAAATCCTATGTCTAAAAAGTGTCCAACACCTCTTATGGATGACAATTTGGATGATTTAATCTGCTCAGTTTTGTCTTGCTGTTCAAACAAACCCTCTTGTGTTTCGCTGTGTCCTAAATCCCTCAGTACAGGATTTTCTTAAAGAAAGCGACTAGAAAGTGTTCAAGGCAAATTTTTTTTGTTTTGTTTTGTTTGCTTACTTGTTTTTGTGGCAATGGTGGGGATTTTTGTTTGGTTGAGTTTTTTCTTCTCAACTGTAAACCAGGAGAATTCAAAACTTTGCAGTATCAAATCAGGTTGATCACTTTTTTGGGGGGAAGGAACCTCACATCACAACTGAGAAGGTTAAATTTCTTTTCAGCAGTAAGGATTTTTAGTAGCCACCTCAGGGAAATGTCCTACAGGATCACAGGAGGCCCAGGTCTGATTTGAGAGTTGAAGTGCTAAATGAAGTACGTGACTTAAACCTGGACCATTCTTATGCCAAATAATTGCATTGTTTACGCATCTTTACTTGAGTCACCATGAAAAACAGTTCCCATTTCATTGCAAAGGAGGAAAACGATGCTTCAAAGAGAGGGAAAGCTGTTTTCTTACAGATCTGCTTTAATAAAGGCTTCATTATTAATGGCTTTTTAATAATCTTTGGATCAAGTCTTCAAATTCTCTGAAAATATCATTGCAGTTATTGTGGTTTTATATAATTTAATAACAACATTCCTGCAGTTAACACATATACATATATATGCATGTATGTATGTGCACATATTCTTCTGGGTTAAATCATGAGCACATAGAACTTCCAAGTTAGTTGTAAACTAGACAATGAAAGAATGCAAATCTAGTTGTTTTCATTACTGAGATTAACAAAAGAGACTTTTGAAGAGAAATTTTCTAGCTTTTTATTAACCAAGCTATCAACTCACTGCCTAATATTCCATTTGGGAAACTATCTTTACAGTTTGTGAACCAGAATCATCTAAAGAACAGAAATAAGGAGACCGTGGTTGAAAGCTGTTTTAAGGGGTAATCCAAATAGGAAAAACTGAAGGTCCCTAAATTCTGGGGAGCAAATTGAAACAATGTCAGCTGTGGGGATAACTACAGAGTAAAATTAAGTTGATATTTATTTTTGTAGTGGGATGCAACTGTATGCTTAATTGTATATTCTGTTGAATTCAGAGATTGTTAATATTTTTTAATTAATCCTTCACCTTCAAATAAAATTTTAATATATCCTAGAAATCTCCTTTTTTTCTTCCAGTTAATCTTATTACAAAAACTCTGATGGGACAGTTATCGCCTCTCTTGTGTGAACCTTAAACTAAGAATTTCTTTTAATTTTAGAAAGAGATAAGGGAAACATTAAAGTGGGAATTATGTCACTTTCCAACACTGGTTAATTCCAAAGCTTTGTATATGAAGCATATACATCCAAAGAATGCAGTCAGCAGGTAGTTAAGCATTTGTTGTAACAAGCATTTACATTTCCTATAACCATCCATTTCAGAGATACTTCCAGGCACTTCGAAACTGTTCAGTCAAGAAATATTTGTAAATTTATTATACATAATTTAGCATTTACTAATTTTATTAACATTTGATGTATGCAAATATTTCTGAGTGACAGTAGAGGAAACTGTGTAAGTTGAATTTATGACAGAATTTGTCCCTACCTGCTTCACGCTGTCCTGGTTCACACCCTGGTGCTCTGTTGCTGTGCAGCACCAGGGAGTCAGATTTACAGAGGAAGGAGGGGAAAGCAGTTGCAGGATAGTAAGGACTTTTGAAACTCCCAGCTCCAGATTAAATTAATGGCCGGTGCAGCTGAGAAACGATTCCACACAACACATTTTTAATATCCTAGTGCAAATTATCTCTCTCCTCTTACCATTAGTAGTATTGTCACAGGCAAAATAAGGTCAGCCTGGGTAATTTAACTTATTTTACTGTCAATTAACATAAATATTTGCTTCACCCCTTGTCATCACCACAGGCTACACCCAAGCCCATTGGTGAGGCAAAGGGGCACAGGAGGCTGTGGTCAGTGCATGGTGGTTTCTTTCTGCTGCTCTTGCTTCTTATCCTTTTATTCCCCCATTCCTTCCTTCTTCCTTGTTTCCCCTGCTCCAGCGTGGGTCCTTCGTGGGTCCAAGCTCCACCATGCAGCCCTCCTGTTGCTCTCTCCTGGTTGTTCCTTTCTTTTGGCGTCTGCCTCCATTTCTTAACTGTGTTGTGAAGGCCACTCCTGCAGCTCTATCCTCACCTGCACCCCCACCTCCAAAAGCTTTGATTTATGCCCCATACTAATTCTTATTGCAAGGCCTTAGACTTGCGCTTCCAGATCAATCCTTCGACCAGTCTAAGCTCAGAGCTAAGCAGAAAAGTATCTAAAGGTGCTGAAGGCACTCTTCACTCAAAATACGTGGATTTTAATCCTCATCCAGGGAAAATTACTTTCTCTGAGTTTAATGTCCAGTGTTACTTATCCATAGCATAAGTTCTTAAGATCTGAAATAAATAAATAAATAGCATTTTTCTAGTTAACAATGTTATGAGACTATTTCTAGAACAGATATTTTTTATTGATGTCAGAATTATACAACTGTCAAAGTTTTCTCTGATGAGTAAATCTTCCAAGACTTGCCAGGGGAAAGAATAAAGACTGCTTCTTTTTCTTTCCTGCTGCTTTCTAAGAGAAACTCCTTAAAAAGGGTGAAATGGGAGAAATTGTTATGAAATTGATAACTAACCCTACAGGCTACTTTCAATATTGTTTCTCATTTAATCACAGAACACAGGTTAGATGTTAAAAGCTATTACCTTTTACATGGTTTGGAGACTATCCATATGAAGTGAAAGGCAGATTTCATAGTGTTTCCAATTAAGCTGCTGCTGGTAACCATACCTTTTATTGTTAAATGAAAGGATTTGACTTATACTGGAAAACAAATTATTTTAATCAGCTACAGAGAAAAATCGCTTGAATTTATAGCTTAGTCATTCTGGGATGGGAAATACTATTATAATAAAAAAAACCCCCAGTATCTACACCAGAGATGCTTCATGTAGGTAAAGAATTATCTTGAGGTTCCACTATTGTTAACTTAACACGAATTTATAATGCATCAAAATAATGCAAATTCAAATTCTGTTACAGTTTAACCTTTCAAAATACATTAGAACAAAAAGCAAAAACATCAGGATGAGTCATTCTGAATTTGAAAGTATGATCATTCTGTTGATTACATTGATAACTTAAACACAAAAAAATTTTTTTTTTTCTAAACATTTTTTTAAAATGTTTAGATGCTGCATAAGCAATTTGACTACATAGTGCATCTTTGTGACCCATGAAACAAATTCTCAGATGGGTGAATTGTCATAGACTGGATGTATCTTTTAGATAGGAAGAGATTAGATTTCTATAACAAATGTGAAGTTTTCCAGTTGTGAAGCAAAAACCACCAAGTTCTCATGCTTGTAATTAATGGCCAGTTAAATAATCTTCAATGTTTGTACAGAAAATTCTAAAAAGACAGAAGGCATTAGAAATAAAGCATTCTTATTCAAACAGTTTAGGCTTCTTGTGGAACTTGCTCTGACATAGTATAAACAGGGCTCACTTCAGAGTAAGCAGTCAAATTTCTCATTTGTGCAGCTGCAACAGGAGCTGTGGATGGCCACTCATCCACGAGACATGGCAAGCAACAGCAGCGGTGGAGGTTTCCTATAGGTAACACCAAAATGCATACCCCCCAGACACATCAATTCATTTTTTATTTAGTTTATTTCCTGGTTTTGAGATAATTTACAAGAGTGCCCTCTCAGCACTGACTGGATTGTTTTCACCCTCAGAAAGGTCCCCCTGTGCATGCAGAACATTGATAAATGGGAGAGTTGTGCTAGGTAAAGTCACCTAGTAAAGATTTCTGTGAAAACACTTAAGCTGGTGTCATTATGTGACAAAAAGGACACCAATAGCATTACGCTTTTTTTTTTTACTTAAATTATTCACAGAAAGATTATTCACACATATTTCAGTATTTTCTATCATCAGCACAATGTTACATTATCCTTTATGTGCGTTGCTTGACTTTATTGAGAAAGATTTAAGTTTATGAATGGAGTTTTATTTTATGATGATCATCATAAAAAGGTGAGATAGTATGTGGAATAAAGACATCAAGCAGTTAGAACAGAAAATTAGAAGGAATAAGAATGTATAGCAAGATATAATTCAGAATCATTGCTCAAGCTGATGATGCTTATGATAAGGTATAATGTAATACCTTAGTAGGTTAAATATAATAATACAATAATTCAGAACACCTAAGCATGGAGATCATAAACTCTTAACCTGACAGTTTAATAAAGTTAATTGTATTCATAGTGCTATTCACTATGTTAATGACCGCGTCCTGGACAGCACTGATGAACACCAGAACAGCTGTCCAGAATTCCACACATAAAGTATGTCTCTGTTGCTAGGTCCTATCTTGAACAGTGACCAAATATGAGGGCTAAGGAAGGGTCAGAACAGCGAAAGCATATGTAGCGTTTCCTCCTAAGACTCTCCTAGCAACAAATCATTTTCAGCTCAGGTCAATTGTGAATTTAAGACTTATTACAAAAAAAAAAAAAAAGGAGATAAAAATTTTACACTAATTACAATAGTACTGCTGAGGTCTATGGAGAATTTTAGTTTCCATTTAATTCTCAGATTTTATTAAATGTGATTTAGTGAGAACTTGTTCATTACTGACTAGTTGTAGATAACTGTTTTTATTCCTGTAGGTCATGATTCTATAAGTTATTTGAAGGTCAGCTTATGTTTAAAAGTCTATTTTATAGTCTTGCCCTTTGAGAAAGGTATCTTTTAAATAGTTATTCAGTCTTTTACCTAAGCTCAGAGAGCAAATTAATTGGATTCCCTTGCAGAGTAATCATAGGAATATAAGCCTTAAAATGTAATGGATTTAAAAAAAAATACTATTTTTGTGGAATACATCCTTTAAATTAATGTAATTTTTGTATATCTGCCACATCACGAGGAAAACTGTTTCCAAAACCAGCCACATCTAAGCCAAAGTTTTTAAAAACTCTATACACAGTCTCTGGCTAAAAATTCACTGGCTTTGATAGAGCTGGATTCTGGCAGAGAAGAATTCCTTCTTTTCCATGGTGGAGCCCAGGTTGCAAAAGTGGCTTTTGTTCTTAGCCCCCATCAGTATGTATTAGTCAGTGCAGATTCAATAAACAAAAGCTGAAGGTCCTCACAGATCTGTGTTTACAGCCCGGAGACTTTGATCAGCTGCTTTTCAGGTCACCCTGGTGCTGTGAAACATGGATGTAGTGAGAAGCGTTAGTTATGTTTCCATTCATGTTAAGCATGACTATAGCTAGAAACTTTAGATATGTTCCATTCATTTCTATGAAACACTTTGTGCCGCTTGCTGTGATCACCTCAATGTTATGTGCCTTTCCCCTCAGAAAACAGGTTCTTAATTCAGAAATTAATTACCTCCAGACACTGCACCTGCAGCCAATGTGAACCAGAAATTGAGCTGGTTTCATAAGTATACCAACAGTGATTCTCTTATCTGGATTTTGGCACATGTGATGTTTACTCCTCTGCACATCCACATCAGCAAGCGGTCACTCACTAAGTGAAGAATAAGTACTGCTTGAAAGGGAAGGATAAGGAACTTCAAATTGTGGCAGATTAGAAGGGGAGTTTTAGGTTGGACATTAGGAAAAGGTTCTTCACTCAGAGGGTGCTGGAGCACTGGAACAGGCTCCCCAGGGAGGTGTCACAGTCCCAAGCCTGACAATGTTCAAGAAGAGACTGGACAACGTCCTCAGACACATGGTGTGAACTGTGGGGCTGTCATATGCAGGGACAGGAGTTGGACTCATTGATCCTTGTGGGTCCCTTCCAACTCAGGACATTCTGTGATTCTATGATTCTAAGATTAGAAGTAACTATTCTGTATCTATAAAACATTGGTAATGTGTTTCCCTGCTGGTTATAAACTGCATGACACTATTTAGTTAAGTATTAAAGCTTTGTTTCAACTTACACAAATGCAATGAACATTAAAACCATTCAAAACACCAAGCATTTCCTCATACACAGCTTACAGTTCTATGAAACCCATCATTTCCAGAGAATGTCTTGTACTTTAACATTAACTGAAGTGGTTATAATGATCCATTGATGAGAGAGACACAAATTTCATGTCATTGCCATGGTACAAAACACAGCTGAAAACAGAAATATCTGTCTTCCTCAGCCAGACAAGGCCATTCAGTCAGCTGTACAGGACATTAACCAATACATAGATACAGACCTTGACATGAGATGCTGGATTTTTTTCCTTCATTTTCTGCTTTTCCACTTTGGTGGCCGTATTTCATTCTTTAGCATTGCATGTTTCTGGTTCTCTCTTGTGTGAGACACGAGACCATGGGCATTTGATCCACGTGATAGAAAGCAGTTGAGAACATTTCTAGTCACAGCAGCAGTAATCTATGCCACCCCTTCTGGTATATTAATATATCATTTTACTACTATCTTCTTAGTAAAAACTTCTCAGATTATATTTCTTTAGTCTTGTGAACATCGTCTTGCAATAAAAGCAATTCAACATGAGTCTTGTTCAGACCCACTTGTCTCCTAATGCATTTTCTTCTCAAGTACTAATGAAAGGCAAAGACCAGCTGTTATCTTTGCTCTGCAGTAGCTGCCAGCCAGCGCTGCCATCTCCACTATAACAGGAAAACTTATCTGCCTCCAGGCACTTTTACCTAATGAGAAAACTTCAATTGTGGACTCTGACTCGTAGTCTCCGTGGTATCTAACTTGATAAGACTCCAGCCTCAGATGAGCTTTGAAGGTGCTATTACAATTAAATAACAAATATCATCTTACATCCCTGGTGTACATTTTGTTAAGAGCAACTCAACCATATTAGAAGATGGAGCCACAGCATCTATCCTGAAGATTTCACTGTCTATAACATTATAAAACAGTCACAGAGAAGATAGATGACAGAAAACTTGACCAGATTAAGGAAGTGTTGTTGTGATGTGCTTTCTTTGGATTAATTTTTTTAACTTTGCTATTCAAATATGAATTCCCTACATTTAGTCCCCAAGCTCAGTCCCATCTAATATGAGCTGAATAAAATTTTTTAAGTGTACTAGCTCTAGTGCTGATGGGATATAATACTTGCCCTTTGTAGGCAATTTTCTCTGACATTTCTAGGAATTGTGCTTTCTACAGTTACAACATTAATGAAGAAGGGGAAAAGAACGCACTGAAGGATTTGTATTACTAATTCAATTGGATTGGGATGGACTTTATCATTATACAGTAGGATCACGGTTTGTGACAAGAATTACTATGATATACCATAAGGCCACTAAAATTCACATACCTTATGTAATTTCAGAGGTAATCAATATATCATGAAACACCCCCTCCATTTCTGCACTGAGTTGAATCTTCATGCTGCATTGCCAGATGCCTAATCAAAATTCTGATAGCTAAATGCACTATAATTTTGTTTAGCCAGCTAACGCTTTCCAGTTTATAAACTGGGTGACAGCAGGAGGCAACACCACATTCCAGAGAAAATGAAATTGCTGTAGATAAACATTCTCCTGAAGAGTTGCCTTTCACCTATAATGACAAGACTGTATCTGTAAATAGTGACAGCTTAATTAAAAAAGGTTGGAGGTGAAGCCCATTGCAAATGTATATTTTTCCTATAAACTCAATGGTGTCTTCTGTAGGAGTCAGTACACGTTTTACATACAAAAGCTTTTCAGGACGTGAATCCAAGTCTCAAAGAACACTGTAGAAACTCAGCTGTGTCCACTGCTTCCAGCTAAGGAGTGCTTCGAGCTCTGCCCCTCGGGACCAGATGTGATCACCTTTATTACTTAAACCCATTCTCTGAAGCAAACCTGTGACTGAGCAACCGTAACCTGGCCTGTCTGGATAGTTTCAGAATATTTTTTGCCTTAGCAGTGATACAATTCTATGAAGTAACAGGAACAAAAATGGAAACCTCTTGTATCGGAAAAAGCACATACTTTTTCCATGGAACTACCATTTTGTTCCTTCAAATGATCTTCAGATATTAAGGATCAGGATTTCTTCTCCTGAGCTGTGTTTTAAACTTCCCTATCTTCAGATCAGGTGCTGGCAAAACTAAAAGAAGTTTCTGCTCCATTTTTCCCTTTAAGGCCTTTTTCTACACTCTAGGAACTTTGACTGCTCTTTCTTGAATGGCTCAGCAATATGGCCTTCAGCCTTCACTGAGACTTTTAAAATAATCTATAAGTAAACTGTAGAGGACCAGAAAAATTAGTATTAAAAAGATACAGCAATATTAGCTGAAAATCTATCTGCTCTTCATGAGTGGGGAAATCTCCAGAAGGAAAAATATTTTTTTAAGTGCTTTGGTTTCTTTAGGTGTGTAAAAACAGAATAATTTGGTTTTAAAAGGATCTCTGGAGTTCCTCTTGTGCCATGTCCCTGCTCAAACCAAGGACAAGTTCAGAACTAGATCAAGTTGTGGGTCTCTTGTCCGATCAAGTTTTGGCTGTCTCCAGGGTTGGAACTTCCACATCCTCTCTAAGCCTCTGGTCCAGTGTTTTACTACCTTCAGTGTAAACTTTAAAAAATACATCTCATCTCACTGCAAGTGGTGTCCTCTGCCTCTTGTACTTTTGCTGTGTACCTCTAAGAGGAGCCTGGTTTCTTCTTCTTCCACCTGTTCTTTAGGTAACTGTAAACAGTAACAATACTCCCTCCCAGCTTTCTCTTAAGGCTAAGCAAGCTCATCGCTGTCACCATCTCCTCATATGTTGTATGCTTTAGCCCTTGGATCATATTCATGGCCTCTGTTGGAATCACTCTAGCATGCTGATTTTTTTTTTCAGACTTGGGAGCCCAAAATGAGGGACAGTACTTCACGTGCAGTCTTGTAAGTACAAAACACAGAGCAATTATCACTTCCCCTGAACTCCCAGCTACTCTCCTGCAAAAGCTGCCTCATGTACAGCTGAACTTGATCGCTGTGAGAGCCCACTCCTGATTCATTATCAAATAGGACCACCAGGTCTCTTCTGCAAACGTTTTTTCTACCCATGTGGCCTCCAACCTGTACTGTTGAGTGGGGTTGTTTCAACCTCAGTGAAAGCCTTTGCTTTTTTGTTTTCACTGATCTTCATGAGCTTACTTGACAAGCCATTTCTCCAGCCTGACCAGGACCTTCTGAATTGTAGACATTTGTCTCAGCATACTGACTGTTCCCCTAGTTTGGTGGCAGCCACAAACTTCCAGAAAGCACACTTCATCCTGGGACCCAAGTTATCAATGAAAACACTGAGCAATATTGAGCACCATTGGTCTCCCAGGAATGCTGCCAGTAGCCATCCTTCACTTAGACTTTTAACTTTGGTTCACTGCTGTTCCAGTCTGAAGGTCCAGTCACATTTCCACACACATTTCTGTTCATCCAGCAAACCAATGTGTCTCAAGTTCGGCTAAAGGGATACTTTGGCAGAAACTGTGTTGAGAACTTTGCTGAAGTAGAGATGAATAGCATCTACTGCTGTCCCATCTTGCCTACAGAGCAGGTCACCTCATCATAGAGAGTAAACAAATCAGTCAAGTATGATTTATCCTTGCTAAAGCCATGCGGTAGTTCCCAACCACTTTCTAATCCTTCATGAAAATAACTTTGAAGAATATTTGTTATATAAACCTCCTAGGAAATGAGGCAGGGCAGACAGGCAGGTAGTACTCCCTTCTTGCCTGTCTTGAGGATGGGTGTAATGACTTTTAGTAGTCACTGGGAACCTCTCCATTTCATCATGACCTTTCAAACTGATGAGAGCAGTCTCACAGAGACACTGGCTATTCCTTTTAGTATCCTCGGTTGTATCTGTCTGATCTCATGGTCTTGTCTTTGTCCAATTTGCTTAAATCAGCCTTCTACTGTAGGTTACTCAACTGCTGATGTACCTAAGCAGTATGAGGGCAGAATTTGGTAAAGATCAAAGCAAAGGTGCTTTGTCACTGAGTCCTGCACACTGTACAGTGGTGGAGCCACCCCGAAGAGAACCTCACCCAGAGGATGTAAAGTCTTCCTGCACGGGTTCCTTAAGTATTAGCATGGACTTTAAGTTTATCCAGTATCCACTCCTGGATCCTTGGCCTCTTACCTGGCTACTGGCTCAGACCCCAAGTCTTCCCAGGCCTCCTACTCACCAGCAGGCCCAGCTTTAAGTTCACTGGGAAACCATATCTGCACAGAACAGAGAGCAAGGTCATGCAGAGAACAACAGTGAACTGGGACTATTCCCAGAGGCAGTTTGACACTTCTACCCTGGTTCAAAAATTAGGAGTGTGAGACAACATAGACATATTCAGACGACGCTTCAGGACCAGAGAACAGGCCCAGGCACTGCCCAGACTATTACACAGACAGACAGAATCTGGCCCCAAGTATCAGGCTTTTTTCTTTTATTTATTTCAGTCATACTTTTATAATTGTTCACTTCCCTTGGAAGAAGAGGTAACAGACTGAGGGGAAACTACATTATCTCTTGTCCATTAAAAAGCTTTTGTTTTTTTACAAACCCACAGCACTTTTTTTCTGAATGAGGAATTCTTTGAGTGCACAAACTCCAGCTGTTGAAAAGCTTTGCATTTGCTGTTGCTTTGGAAACTGCCCAAACCTCCAGGGCAAGAAAATGCACAACTGTATCATTCTATATTTGCAATTAGAAAAATGATCTGTGAGATGTTTCACAATAAATGGTTTGTTACCTAATTCTGAAATATGAGCTAAATTAGAGATGGATATAATCTAACATAAATACAAGGAGGAAGAAGGAGGAATTAATCTTTATAGAAAGAAAGCAGCGCCAATTAACTCATTGTTAAACTTTTTATTACTTCATAATTATAATGTTCCTGTCCATTGCAGAAATTCTTTCACCAACTTTATATTTAGAGTGGATTGACTTTTCCTTTTGATACAGAATACTGCTTTATTCACATTGCTTTTACCTACATGCAGTAGAAAATATGCTTCAAATCATAATTAGGATGATAGTGTTAGACTGTCCTTTGTCTAGGTAGGTGGACGTTCAGAGTACTGAATGTAAAAACTTCTTATGCATTTACCTTCATGGTTTGGAACAATTAATACTTGAATTAAACTGAAGGATCATCAAATTATTAACAGTAAGGCACAGCTAGTTCATTAAGAAGTTACTCTATAGCCCATTACAAGTTGCCTTTGGAAACTGCTTTATAATAGTAAATCAAATAATTAGCCACTGTGAGCTGTTTTTTCTTCTGTCATGTCTATTATGAAGCCTCTCAATCATAATTGTTCTGCAGAGTATAATTAGTCCAGAAGGCAATAGAAAAGTTATTCTTCTAACTGTTTTGAAAAAGTTTGCCATTTTCACAATCATATCTTATCCATACAGTTCAGTTTTTGTGGAATCCAACTTGATTCTACTCACTGACATCTGAGAATGCAGAGAAGATTTTCTGGGCATTGAAAATAATTCATTTTTCTGTCTCTTTCACTTCCCCTTTAAATTCTGAAGCTTCAGGAACATGATGTTGACCAAAACACAACATCTGACACTTCATTTTTTTCACACAATTTTTATTTTAAAACATGAGAATTGTTGATTCATTCTGAACATTACCCATCTACGTTTCTTGTTTTTAATTAAAAAGGAAGAAAAATGCAGAAGTTATATTATTTTGGGATATAATCTATATGACATAGGTAAGTAAATTACTTTCATCTTCTACTATGAAAAAATTACATTGCATGTCAAAGTATATCACCTGAACAACATATTCACAGGGATAGTGTCAATTATAGTGAAATAGTCCCTCTGCATAGGAAGGAAATGTTCTGTCATCAGTTTTTCCCTCACCATTTTGACTACATCGTATTGGAAGGCCGAAGTATTTGTTCTACACTGATATTGGAATTCAAAGGACAACACTTCTAATGAAGTAGACAGACAGCATGACTTAATTTGTAGAATAAATTTTGCAGATAGATCACAATATGCCAAATTCCTACATCTCTTATAAATCATTCAAGGAATATTCTTACAAAAATCCAATTACTTTCTATAATATAGAAGAAGTAACACTTTAATAAACGTAAATTAATGGAGAGACAGAGATGAAAGAAAAAATTCTCAGTGTAGGAGGCTTCATAAGAAAATCCTTACAACTGCATTAAAAGGCTTTTTAATACCATAACAGCTAAAAGTAAAATATTATCCTTCTTGCAAAAGGAACATTTGTGTCCCTGGTCAAATATTATCAAGTTACTTAGAAATTTGGATGCATCTTATGTTCCTGTTTTACAGACAAAACAGATGATGAACTACCTTCCTCATTAGCTTCAATTCAAACTATTTTCATGTTCCAAGGTAGTAGTAAGCCAATAGTTCCACTGACAATATTTTGACCAGAGACCACAGGGTGTGCATCTTTGCTTTAAAAATCTTTGCTTCAAAATATAAAGACTGTCTAAAGTGGCACAAAAAAAAAATGTACAGCACTGCACACAATGGCATGTCATTAATTCCAATATAGCTAGCTTACTTCTGGAGGCTTTCATATCTACTGTCTTAAGCAAAACATACCCTCAAAACTGAAAAGTTTTTCGCTCTGATTGATCAACTCACTGCTTACAGTACCCTGCTGTCACAGAACTTCATGGTGCAACGATCTACTTATCTAAGATGTGCTAACAGATTTTCTTTAAAGTCAGTGTCAGATCTGCTGGCACTTAGTGTTCTTTGGAATTTCTCTATGGTATTTTATTTGTCGTGTCTCCGTCAGAGAGTTTCCTTCAGAATACCTACTGCTTTTTTTTGCCATTTCTGCCATTTCTTGAACACTACAGCAATCATTATGGTTTTGCAACATTTTACCACAAAACGTTCATATTTTCCAAGACTTCTTTTCCAACTTCTGTTCAACCTCCAATATGCTTTTTCAGTAGGATCTGAGATTTCAAAATGTCCAGATCTAACACATGGTTTATCCAGCACAGGACTGTATATTCTCCACTTGCAGAGAAAAATAGTTAATAGAATCAAAACCACCATTAAATTGTGCTGCTGGACCTAGAATTGCAATTGTTGAACTAAATTATTTGAGTTATTGTATGTAGCTAGTGTTGTTTTTTACATTATTATTACTCCCAGTCTCACATTCAGTATTAGTGATGTGGGCAAAAGCCACAGAGAGAAAACAAAGGGACAGGTCCTCTGGAGGGGCTGCAAAAGAGGAAGGAGAATGAGGTTTGAAAAAGAGGGAGGGAAGGAAGGAGCCAAGACAAGGATGGATATGTGAAATGAAGCTTAGAGACTGAAGACAGAACCGTACTGTAGACTGATACAGGATGTTCCCTTAATGGTTTTCCACCGTCTTTCTTCTGCTGGGCTGGAAGAACATACTAATAGCAGAAGAAGGATCATATCTGTTCTTATATTCTTCCCTGTACTGATTATTCTTGTTATAAATGCTTTGTCAGTCTTTCCCTCAGACAGTGAAATCATCTCAGTGGCGTACAGCATATTAAGACTATTTTTCAAAGGTGAAAGTACATATTTTTCATAAATGTCAGCCAGTAGTCAGATTCTGCTTTTACCTTATATATTTCCTTTTCTAAATGCACATGGAACAAATGTGTAGCACTAGGAGTAGAAAACTGAAGCGCCAATAGGACAGTTTACATCTCAAAGTGCCTTATCTGACAACCAGGATCCAAATTCATCCTCAGTAAGAATTCTAGTAGGGACACTTGAAAGACTGGTTCTTCTTTTCTGTATTACAGATGCTAAACAATATTGAAGATTACTCTGAATATACACACTCTCGCCTTCCAAAGCCAGTAATTCATGACCACCTCAGAAGACACTGTCTTTGTTCTCAGACTCTGAAGATTTTGGTTCTTCAGATAGAATAAATGATAGTATAGATAGATAGATAGATAGATAGATAGATAGATAGATAGATAGAGATATTCAGATAGAATACTATGAAAGGGAGTCTTCACAATCTAAGGAGGTCAGCCCTCCAGTTGTAGCAAAGAAAATTCTTTTTGATAGAAAAAAACCCACGACCCAATAGAACAACACATCCATCTTTCCTTAATTTAACTTTCTCAGCCAAACCCACACAAAATTCACAGCCTCCATTAATATTACACTGGTTTTTGACTGATGCCACTTAAGTGCCTCATTTTTTTTTTACTTTCACTTCAGTTATTGCTTTTTTTCCCTGATGTAAAATCATCTTTCTGCTTTCAATTTCTTTTGTAATTTCTCACTAGAAACCACACTTTATTCCTACTCCTAAAGAATGTTGTCTAATGTTACCACTACAGAATGAAGTTGTTCTGGGCTTTCTGTATGAGTGTGATTCAGGATAGACGTGGACCTATAATCCCAACTAGACTGTATCTTCAAGCATCCGGATAACATCTTATCCAAGAGGCAGAAACACTGGGTAAAAAGTTACTAAATCTCTACTCTGTACTAGCTGAGTGGTCTTAAATACCTGTAAATTAAGAAGAACATTTCTTAGCAAGCGATCTACAAAACTCCTCTCTATTTATGGTTGACCATAAGAATTAATCATCTGTTTCATAATATACTGGGAGATTTGGGTGGGGAAGGAGAGTGGGGTGCTGTTTTGCACAAGAAGGAAATCAAGTTTTTTTAAACATTTTTGTAAGAATAATGAACATAAAACTTGCTCCTGCATCAGGCTAGTCAACATGAGATTTATCTCCCAAATCCCCTTAAATCATATTCGAGTTTCCCTTCCTTTTTTCCCTTACTATGAGGTACTCCTTGGATGTGAGAGGCTCTGAAAATATATTTCCAGTTGTGCTGTTGAAGGGCCATTTCCTCACAAAAAATAGTTCCATCAAAATTCCCCTCTTTAAGCTCACATCAAATTAGAGTATAATTTTGCTAATGTATGCCATTCCCTGAGAAATTATTCACATTTTCACCACTGATTCAAGTTTGGGACATCACGGGAGCAGCTGATCTGCCTTATCACCTGCCAAGGAACAGGTAAGAGACAAAACCACAGACTAGAGCACATTTGACCCTCACTCCTCCCTCTAGACCCAGCATTGTACCAAATCACATACAAACATTGCTGGTTCCCACACACTATTTAGAAGACTACTTGCAAAGAAAAAAAAACCATAACATTTGCTATGAAAGTATATCTGAATGTATTGAATATTTAATTTTCAGATTCAAGTTGAAACTTTCAGATATACATATTTTTCAATAGTATCCTGGTAGAACATATTGTTCACAAAAGATATCCTAATCCTAGAAAATGTTATAAGGAGTGAGAGAGATCATTCTTGTCACAGTTCTCTAGTGCTGTTAGACAAAGGGCCAAGACCCACAAGAATGAGCGTGGACATGATGGCTTAGGGCAAAATGGCACTTAAGGCACCACTAAACTGAGTGCTCTGTTAAGAATTTCTGATTTTTCATCTATCTATCTATCTATATCTATCTATCTATCTATCTATCTATCTATCTATCTATCTATCTATTTTTAGGTTGATATCCAAGGTCTGAAATATTTCTCATGTGCAGTTCTATGAAATAACTAGAGTAGAACCAAGGACACCACTGATGTCTGAGAGACAAGGTCCAAGGTTATATCACAATATATTCTCTAAAGTGTTTTTTTTTAATTGGTCTATGATAGCAAACGACACTTTTATCTAATAAATGTTTAATATTTCATTTTCATGGTATGACAGATTGTTTGTGAAACACAGAAAAGCTTTTCCTGAGGTGCTCCAAGCTGTCCAGACATTTATCTGTAACTCTGCTTTGAATTGTATTTTACCCAATTCAGTGACAAAAGTCAGAACAATGATGCACACCAGGATTCTGTAAAAGTCCTTCCATACACCTTCAAGTAGGTATTGAATTTTAATTTTCACTTTTTGCGGAAGAACATTTAAACTAAGTAATCTGTTGTGATACAATACATTCAAAGCACAGACATTCTGCTGTTAGGAATGACATTTACCTTAGTTGTAGTCTGTGTTTAACAGATAACTCCACCAGATTTTCCTCATTCTCTTTGTCCAGTGCCATTTTTTTGCAAATTAAAGTGTTGTGGTTTTTTTCAGCAGCAAATGAGCATTCCCCGTTCTGTAGAAAGCATTTAATGTATTTTGGATGCTGTCAAAAGTTTGAGGATAAATACTATTTTATGCACTTCATTTCAGATTAGCTTTCTGGTGCTCTCTTAATTATATGAAGATTTCTGGTAAACTTGCCTCTGTTTTCCACTTCTGATGCCCCTCTCCACCTGGGGACTGAACTGTAAATTCTGAACATTTGCCTGATAATATCTCCCCATCTCAGGAGATCCCTGGTCTATTCCTCAGGCTTTTGCAATCCTTCCACACAGGGCCTCTGAAGGGGATCCAAGTCATCTCATTCCTCTGGTTTCTTCTCTGGAGACATGGTAAAAGGTGTTGGAGCCAGTGTTCCTCTATTTTTCTATTGCTTGCCTTGGCCTTCTTTTTTTACTATGTTTTAAGAGCCAGACCTGCTTATTTTGAAAAGTGCCTCTATCAAAGCAGAAGAGAACTTTCCTAAACAATATTGCAAGTTAAATTTGTCAATAAGGCAAGTAGGATTTTATCCTGTTTGCTTTAACAATGCCAATCATTAATTCTAGTTATCATAAAATTATATTCCTGAAAATTGAAGTCATATAATGATTTCATTTCAATCATGAAGCATTCTCATAAACCTCAGATAAAATAAAATTCCAATCATGCATTTCCTTCTCACTGAAACTTTATAATTTAGCAGATCATCTTTGACAGCAGAACAATAGCTAATTTAAATAGTATTAAATCAAGGAGACTTTATGTAGTTAATGTTTTCCAAAAGCAAAATCTACTCTAGCAAAGTCATTTACCTCAGAATCATTATCATTAAATGATCAAAGCATATAATCTCAAAGACTTTGTGGCTAATTGCAACATGTCTGCTCTGTAGTTGAGGGGGTGTTATTTTATATGTGACTCCTAGCTGAGGTAAACACACTGTCTGGTTTGGGGTTTTTTATCTTCCTGATAAGCCAAGTCCTACTGAGGAACCAAGAAATATTAATTAATATCTACAATTTTTCTTCTCTGTTATTTCATCACATACACATTGAAGTAGTGTGTAGATTAATGTCAAATCACAACTGAACCCATAATTTTAAGCATCTATGCAAAAAGGCACTAATAATCATATGATAGATCTGCTAGCATAGTTTAATACTGCAGGGAGGATGCATGGGAGAGGAGGGAAAAGCACAACTAAATTTAACTCCCTCTGGCATACAAGACAATGAAGGCTTCACATTGCACTGTATGGCACTTGCCTCTAGTCTTCACAACTGAGGCACTGGGATGCTCTTTTCCCCCCAAATTTAGACGTTTGTAGAGCTGTACCTTGATATTTTTCAACCCCACACAGAAGAACCAAATCCTTATCTGCCAGAGAGCTGTGCTGTTTGGGTGAGGTCATTAGCGCCCATCAGTGAGAGCACCAGAGGAAATGGCTGGAAGGTCAACAGTTTGGAAAGCTGGTGTTTCAGCTGCTGCTGTTTCAGAAGCCAAGCCTTGGAGGACACGCACCTCCTGACTGTGACAACACCCGTCACTCCAGTGTAACACGGCTACTTGTTGGCTTTGCAGACAAGTTAGAAGACAAATTCTTCTTTCTTTCAATCTTTTTTTTTTCTTTTTTCAGAATATACCAGGAGTTAGCCTGAGCCCTTGCCTGTGTCCTTAGATTGATGATGAGCTGTGAACCACACAAAGCTACAGACCCTTGCAAAATAGTTTACAAAGAGAAGACAATCCCCATTTCTCTCAGATACTCCTGCGTTTACGTTCCAGCCTCACTGTTGTCTCAAGTTTCATGTTCCACTTTGTGCTAATTAATCAAAACGGTCTGGTCTCAAAACAATAATTTATAATAGTTGTCTCTGCTTATACATAGCACTTGGGTGTCTGAAATGTAATTGAAGACCAGTTTCAGAAGCACATTTAGATTTTACTTAATAGTAATTCAATTAAGAACCAGGTTGCTGGAAAGCCTGAATTATTGAAAGAAGAAAAAAAAAAAGCCAGTGACAATATTTTTGCTTACCTCTCTCCGTTCTGAGGTATTAAATATTTTTTATTTTGTCATGTACTTCTCTGTGCTAAGCAAACATCAATCCAGAAAAGTCAACAGTGTTTAACTGTTAAATTGCTGCTGGTCCTTGTCTTAATCGCTAGAGTAATGCTGTACAGGGAGCTGCTATTCTGATTTTCTGCAGAAGAATTACCTTTCACTAAGCCAGGCTCAGCAGCTACTTCTGAATAGATTATACAGTATGAGGTACCAGGGCAACAATCTGATTTTCAGTAATTTTTAACATTTATACAATTCTGCTATTTTTCAGTAAGTTGGGACTTTTTTCTTTTTTAAGCGTATGAGCTTTTAGAATTTGTTTCTTGCTGTTGCCATTGACAGAGAAATGGTTCTTCTAACGAGATTTGTGAAACTGCAAAAACTGCAAAAAACCTACCAGCATGCTGCTGCTGACCATGTTGTTAAAATTCTGGTAGCAAGTTCAGCCAGATGTCAGTCGGCACCAACAACATAACTCATTCATCAGGCCGCATCCTGCCGTGGTTATAAGAAGTGAAAACATAATGTAAATGTCTGGGAATATAGAAAGAGAGTGGAAAAAGTGTCTCCTTTCATATTCCAGAGATATTGACAGGGTAAGTGTGGCAGGATGACTATAACTGCCATTGACAGATGAGTTTTTCCTTGAAGACCTCCATGAATTCCACCCCTCCTTCAGATGCTTTAGGAATAGATCAGTCACCTGCCTGTTTAAATAAAGGCTGGAGGGTCTGATTACCATCCTGCTGATTCCCTGTTACCTTGGCTTCAGCAGAACAGGGAGAAGAGAATCAACATCTCTATGACTCCCCAGCCCAGTGTTTTGTTCCTTTATAAATTCTTCTGATAAGTGCCACAAATAATTGTTTTGGCATCAGGGAATCTACTGAAGCTGAGCAAGTTAGACTTTAGGCTTCACCTAAGGAAAAAAGCAAAATGGTGCTTCATCACAGCCTATTTAGTCAGCTGGATAAATCAACTAAAGCATCCAATACTAGTAGCTAGTAAAAGAGTGTCACCTTCTCTCTAACGAGGCATATGTGAAAATATGTGCCATTAAAAGGGAATCTTTGGGTAAAGAGGAGACTCAAGCTATTATCTTACCTATCACACTTGACTAACCCTTGTGGGGGGAAAAGCCTCATCCCTTGACTCTTTCTACATGTCTCTCACTTTTGGTCTTCAGGCTCATATCTATATTAATAACATCACACCTTCTTTTACAAAGTAAGCACAAGACTAAACTCTCTCTTCCTTAGTGAGGTGAGATGACATTGGGCAGTACTGACTGGCACTGATTGTATGCTTGAAAAGCACCGGTGCTTTCTACTCATCTGAAGTATGCTTCTATGTGGCTGAGAACTGCGTTAAATGAAACTTGGACATACAAGGATTTCTACTTCAGCCTGTTCTAAGTCTATCAGAGATAAGGAGGTATCATATTACAGCATCATTGAGGCGTCATTTCTATAAGTCTTTCACAGGACTTGCTCCATCCCCTGGCTGGCAGCTTTATAATGCCAGGAGATCATGTAAGTGACCAGTATCAGCCTGTGGAGCTCCCAGGCTCTCAAAATCCTGCTCAATGGAGTCAATGAAAATTCACTGCTACAAATCAAAGAAATTTGGCCTGAGGGATTTGGGTAACAGGCTGGCATATCTTGCCTTTTGAGGTAATTAAAAATCACACTTCTGAGAATCCATTAATGACACAATAGAGATCCAAAAGGATAGAAGTCATTATGTGTATGAATCATACTCCATCATCCTCAGTTCTAGCTATCGTTAATAACACTTCTTGGATATTCAGAAGATTCAGCCTATAATGTGAAACTCTAGTCACAGTCTGCTTCCTGATTGTGTCCCAAGGAAGGGCTTTCATGCATTGAATCAAATACTGAGCAAACTGTCAAGTGATTATTTTGTACCTCAAGAAGAAGCCAAAGACCACTTTGATTTGCATCCTGTCAACACAAACTGGCTTCTCTCTGTTTTTGATTGTCTAGGAAGACTTCCTTATGGTAAAAGCTGCTGCACATGGATAGTTAGAGAGAAAATAAAAAGGAAATGAAAGTAAATCTTTTAAAATTGAGTAGAGATTTTTCCTGGGAAGGAAAAAAAGAAGAAAAAAATGCCATCTGCCTTAGTAAACAGGATCTGCTTCTGAAAAAGCAGATTAAGGCTAGGTCAGCAATTAGGAGAATAGTTCAAGATCTGAAGCTAAAAATCTGTTCTGCACACCTAGGCAAGATGGTTGTGCTCAGTTTAAGTATTTAGAGGTAAATAATGAGCTGATGAACTACTCCTTGTTGTGACAAGGGGAAAGTAACACCTTTATTAACTATTTGTAGTCTGTTTTTTCTTTTCTTGTCTCTCTTCAAAGATCCTTATATCCAGTAGACACAAAACCCAAGTACATATGCTTGTTATGGTTTATTTAATAGCTTTGTGAACTTCAGTGGAAATTTGGACGCATTTATGAAACAGAAATCCACTTCAGTTTCTGTGCATATAGAAACCACATTAGGCCCAGAAAGACCATAAGCTGTAAGTGCTGGGAGACTGGGTGAGTATGAGGGATAATATGTATGATCAGTTTTTTCTTACATTCTTCCCTAGGCAGCCACTGTTGGCCATTAACATTGAGCAAACTTTCGAATGGATGCATTTCTGTCCTGATCGAGTAGAGCTGTTCTGGGATAACATTGAATTTGAATGCTTAATTATTGGCAATGCCACGCAGCCTGCACAAGGTCTGTTACCAGCTATCAGCTCACCTCAGCTCCCTTTGAAAGTTATCTTTCAACTTACCATTCAATCAGGCCATATCTGAACATGAGCAGAGGCAAGCTGTGTTCCAAAAACACAGAACAAGAAAAATATGTGCCTGACACCATCTTATACTTAATAATAACCTTTAAATCCGAATCCAGAAATATAAGGATTTTTAAGTACACATGGTGCCTATAATGCAATAAACCCAGTTTGATACGGTTGGGTTTATGCCACTCATCAACAGCACCTGTGCAGGAGATGTCATGGTACAGCCACAATGGGGAAAAAAAGGTAAAGCATTAAAAAAGATATTTCACATCGCTCTCTCCCTACTTATATCCCTTTTGCATTGAGGCTCAGCTCACACATACGGTCTGGTGCTGTGACCAATCTCCTGCATCAGGAACCCAGACACTGGATATAGCCAGTCAGTATAACTTCACATCTGCATTTTTGTTATGATGTTGTTCATGCATGGCTGCCAAAGAAGTGTGACCGAGGCAACATATTCTGCAGCCACACTTAGCTGTGTGACACTGGCTCCACCATTGCCACATGACCCAGCAGGTCCTGTGTGACACTATCAGATGAGGATCCATGTCATACAACTACAGATGTGCTCTAGAAACACTGACAGTCCAATTTTGTTAGTTACCCATGGCAGTTTCCCAGTGTGTCCATTGACGATGTTGAACGTAGTGATTCGAGTGTGTTTTAGTTATCTCCTTTTCCTTTCTGTACACACACAGACTCACACAGCTTCAGCCAAGCAGTGTCAGAGGCCTTTGCATCTGCATTCAGTCCAAAGGAAACCTCTCAACACATGTATGTCATCTGGATTTATCTCCTTGGCAGTAGCAGCCTACTGTGTCAGACATCACTACAAGGAAGAGAACATTTTATTATTATTATTGCGTTCAGTTAGTCTGAAAAGACTCTTACATTTGTTCAGTCCTGTGTCTGTAAATCAAGTGTGTGATGACAAATGCAATGCTGGATTTATAATCCTGATCCAAGGGCCAAAGTGGGCTGCAGCATTTCTGGAATTTGTTCATTTCACTTTGTCTACACTAATTTTCCTCAACCCATCTTGAGTATATGGGCCCTGTGGTTAATAATTGTGATGTGCTGTTGTTTATTTAACTGGAACTGTGAATTGTGCATGACATGATTCAGGAAAGTTCAATTTGCTGTACAAGCATTACCATCACCTAGCAGCACCATGACGAGCAAAATTGGACCTGATCTCTTTAGCAGTGAAGTCAAGAGTTTGGTGGATGGTGCATCTTTGGTGGAGGGCATCTTTAGATGCCCTTTCTGCCCTCATCATGGTCTGTGAGGCTCACTGAAGAAGAGCCGATGCTCACGCAGCTGCTGTTATTGCTTTTCTTGTTCTGAGAATGTACAGAGAATTTCCAACTCCAGAATATTCCAACAGGCACTAAAATTCAAGACTGAGGTAAACAAGGCATACAAACTGAGTGAATTACATCTCTTAGGGAATCGGGACAGAGACGGCTTCTATAATCATGGGGTTTGGCTGTTAGGTGGATCCAGACAGCAGCAGTCTCAGTCAAATGAAACAAGAGCTTACCAGAAAGAGCAATTTATTGTTTTGTTGACTTGATAACTCGTGGGAAAGGCACCTGGGGTCCTGGTGGACAACAGGATGACCATGAGCCAGCACTGTGCCCTTGTGACCAGGAAGGCCAATGGCATCCTCGGGTGTATGACAAGGGGGTGGTCAGTAGATCGAGAGAGGTTCTCCTTCCCCTCTACTCTGCCCTGGTGAGACCCCATCTGGAATATTGTGTCCAGTTCTGGGCCCCTCAGTTCAAGAAGGACAGGGAACTGCTGGAGAGAGTCCAGCGTAGGGCAACAAAGATGATTAAGGGAGTGGAGCATCTCCCTTACAAAGAAAGGCTGAGGGAGCTGTGTCTCTTTAGTTTGGAGGAGACTGAGGGGTGACCTTATTAATGTTTATAAATATATAAAGGGTGAGTGCCATGAAAATGGAGCCAGGCTCTTCTCAGTGGTAAGCGATGATAGGACAAGGAGTAATGGGATCAAGCTGGGACACAAGAGGTTCCACTTAAATTTGAGAAAAAGTTCTTCTCAGTGAGGGTGACAGACACTGGAACAGGCTGCCCAGGGAGGTTGTGGAGTCTCCTTCCCTGGAGACATTCAAAGCCCGCCTGGACACATTGCTATCCGACCTCACCTAGGCGTTCCTGCTGCAGCAGGGGGATTGGACTAGATGATCTTTCGAGGTCCCTTCCAATCCCAAACATACTGTGATAAATCCAAACATCTAGTACAATAATTAACCAGCTCATCAGTGAAATAAATCTGGAACAATTCAGATACCAGAGTTTACAGGGGAAATTTATTGGCCATTTCTATGCACCAGATATATCAGTGGCACAATAGTGTCAGTTATAAAGAATCATCATTTGTCTCAGACAGGAATGACTGGCCAAGCAAAGTACAGCACACATTACTCCTACAGCAGGACCTGACCTCACGTTACCACGCAGGAGTACCCCGAGGCCTTGACATTACCTCACTTCTGCACAAGCGGTGAACAAAAGCACATACCGACGAATTTTAGGATGAGCATGAGGGGTGGTTGTTGGTTTTTTTTTTGGCACAGAGATGATACACAGAAGTACAAAACTCTGTCATAAACAGGAAACGGCATTTAGAATAAAACTCAAAAAGATTTACTTCAATAGAAGTGTTAAAATATTCTCCCAAAGTAAACCAAGATGAAACATTAAATACTGAATAGGAACTTAGTGCTGCTTCTGTAGGCCTCAGCCCATGTCGTCTTTAATCAAGTGAAGCAGAGGACAAATATAATGTGAATAGAATTCTTTTGACGCTTTGAATTCGTATTTCTCTGCTGAGGTTAGTATCTTTCTTGGCTTTCTACTCAAAACTTAATGACTACAATTAAACACGTTCTTCAGTCACGCACCTAGTCTGGATCAGAACCAAACAGAACACTGAAATGCCATCAGGCATACAAACAGCACGTTTAAAAAGCATTACCTTTGCTTGCTCTCTGGGGCCATCGCTGTATTCTGCTGCCCTCTCCTGTCACGTAGGTGTGATTACAACAGTGCAGGCCAATTTGACATTCACATCCAAACGCACGACAATAAACCTCCCCTCTGAAATATTTCCGAATTTGTGCAGCTTCCGTCAAAACACCCTTTAAAATGTCACCTTCCTCACTGTTGTATTGCTTTGCATAGTAGATTAATTTAAGATATGGCTTTGTATACAACATCACGTTTCTCTTAGAGTTTAGATTATAGTCTGTGAGATACTTCAGGATAAAAGCTTCTAGATGAAATTTTGAATCCACAGAAACAAGACAAAGGTCTCCTGAGGACTCTAGGGAGTTCAAAGTTTTGCTTTCCAGCTGCCTATCAGCAACTGAACCCACTTGTAATAACTTCTTGGCAAGTGAATAATTAGTTTGCTTAACTTTGCCCAGGTAGTGACTCCCTGTTACTACTGGAATTCAGCATTTGGATCCCAAAAGGTCCACACTCAGACCATTGGATCAAATTGACTAGGACATATATTTCCCGGCTAAAATTTGGATAAGAAAATTCCTTCCCTCATCTTAAAAATTGATACTGATGCATTTTATTAAAGATATTAATATAGAAAATGTCTAAACTGCTTCACGGAACTCAACACTCCCAGGAAAATAATTTCAGTCTGCATAGAGTGCGCTATTTATCCTTAATGTAATTCTGTGGAAAACACACACTTTAGAGTCATAAGGTTAATCCATCGGAAGTCTTACTGCATAGAAATGTTCATCCTGAACATCGTAAAGACTGGACATTTAATGAAAGAGCACATGAATAATGAACTTAACAAGGCTAACATAAAAAAACAAACAGAATTTATCCAGATTTATCTATTTTATTCTGCAAAGGGATCCAGAAACAATAAAGACTGAGAAAATAAATCAAATGAAGGAATTTGAGGGGTTTACACAGTCACATGGTGTGAGACCACCTTTGCCTCTTCATGTCTTTCTAGAAGCTGACTAATTCCATCGGCACATAATCTTCCACAGTGCTTTTGACATCTTATTTTCTGAATTTCATTAGTGCTCTCCCACCTTGGAGCAGAGATAATGTCACAATTTTTTTGGTTTTGTCCAACAGCTGTGTCTGCTGCATGTTCTGAAACTCCACCACAGTTTATGAAATAGGTGTCTTTATGTCTGAAACTGATAATTCTTTCTCACTGTACATGCAGAAGGCTGTAGTGCATGCATGATCTAGTTCTTTAGTGGTGAATATGTCAGGATAACTTCTGGTACAAAAGGACAAATTTTGGTCTCACTCACGTATTCTTCTAATTTTTTACTTCTTACTGGTACTTAGTGAGACAGATGGGCCACTTTCCTAACTGGTAATATCTGAATGTTTGAGGAAATCTGCCTTTCTTTCCTCCAGAGGCTGAAATCACGATTAAGTCTGTTGAATGCAATCAAAATACTTCAGTGTGACAGCAGTGTGACATGAGAATTGTTTGTTACATTTCTAGTTTCCAGGCTGAGTCTGAGTGGCACCTGGAGGGGGACATTGTAACAGACAGTTGTAGCATGGGAGATTTCCATTCATTGAAATTGATTTTGCATACACAGCAAAGTCTTTCCAGTTATACCAGCAGCGTTAGGCTGATGGTGCTAACGTAATCTAACTCAGTATGTTATTGTTACAATATTACTGATTTATTTGCCCAGTAGCACAGGCATCCTGAACACAATGTGTGTCAAATCTCAAAAATACCACTAGATGGAGATGTTTTCTCACGTTGAGCTCCTCGCTCTAAGTGATGTACTGAAATTTCTTATAAGTATTTTCATTTTTGATGACTGCACATTAAGAAAGGAAAATGAGTTCAAGTAACTTTCATATATAATCGAGCCTTGTGTGCTTGAAATATTTGCACATGACAACGACCATAGTAATTAACGAAGTTTAGCAGATAGCTGCTTAGACTGAAAGGAATGAATGATGTTGCATGAGTAGGGAGAAAAGACTGGAAGAATATCTAGGGCCTCTCTACTTTTGTTTAACAAAACAGACTATTACTTACTTAGCTTATGTCACACAGTCAAAATCAGCTTTTAGCAAAATTTCTTATCCAGAAAGCAGTTTTCAGCTCCAGAGTGTTTAAATGGGCTCATCCCCAAGGAAACAACCCTAAACAGCATATGGTGTGTGCAGTCAGTGCTAAAGTGAGACCATGTATTCTTTTTCTACCCTCAGTTATGTCTCCTCTATCACATCTTTCTACCTTCAGTATGCAATATAATGGCAAGAACAGCGGCCGATTTAGAAGCAGTTGAATAACTCAAACAAATAGGGAGATCCAGAAGACATGTCATTCAGATGAAGCTGGAGAAAAAAACACGTCTCTGAAGAGTTGCAAAACTATAAATAGATTTCTTCGATTTTATTGTGAGTCAAAACCAATTTTATTTAAAAATACAAATACTTTTAAGCACAAGCTTAATATTTCCTTCATATATTATATATATATTTTTAATCTGTGCTGCATGATACAAATACTGATTTTCTGAAACAATTAATTTTTCGAAAAGTTCTTTACTGACCTTCAAAAGAAGGTTATGATTCTCTAAAATGATGGCTGTATTCAAATTCTGAATAATTTTGCTTGACCATTCACATGTTCATGCATATTTACTTTCTCTTTTAATTTGTATATCTGTGGGAAATAACTGCAATTCTGGTGTGTCTAGACAAAACTAGTACAATTAGAATTGTCATCCTGTGATACCTTACAGATAGGAGCTGTATTTGCATCAGCAAAAAGTGTGTTTTCCCCTTTTTTCCTCTTCTTGGATCCTGCTATAACTGCTGCTGTTGCCTGCACACTACTTGGGAAACAGTCTCAAGCAGCTGAAGAGAGCAGGGACAGGGCCCTTTTTCTATTACCAGTTGGTATAATGGGACTACTTTCTATTTATTATTTTTTTTTAATCTCTGTCCACATATCAGTGACCTAAAATTGTGGCTTTTGAGAAATAAGAATTCTCATATGAGGTTAATGAAATGTTTAGTGCCCCAAAGTTGTTTTGGCCATTCATATTACAGACCACAATGAACTATAAGCAGTTTCTAGTTGCTAGACAGAAAGAGCAGCAGATAACTCATGTCATACGTAAATATACTTCTATCTTTGTGTTAAGAGTCAGAAAAACAGAGAACATGGCATTACCTCTACTCTGTGCAATTTTTTACTCTTCCTTCTAAACCAGTTAACATAAATGTACATCCCAGACATGTCTGGCAGGGCCTTTTTGTGCCAATAAAGAGAAATAAGGATGTGTATCTAACTGCAGTTGGAGGAATCATCTGTGAAGTATTCATGGCTCAGAAATAAATTGGAAGTGTAAACAGTGAATCTGTTTGAATACATAGACTAAAAGGCTTCATTCAGTACCAGAAGTAAAAAGTAGTATTTTACAAAAAATAGTATTTTTGCAATTTAGAAGACTGCTTCCACTGCACTGACATTCAAAAACCTAGAAGCTTTACTGCAGGGCTTTGGTTTGCTTTACTTTTTCAAATTCCCCCATTTTCACAGTGATTCTTTTTTATATATATATTCCATTATACCAAAGGCTGTGAAATAGAAAATTAAAAAAAAACAGGAAAAAGAAGTATACATTTACTCATTTGTAATTTGTTTTAATTCTGTTACAGACTAAGCTACTAAAAAACTTATTTCTGTTGTCCGAAATCAAAGATTCCTGCTGAGTCAGAAGGCACAGAGTTTATAAATCAGACCCTAACCATGGGTAGGTAAATCTGGGTAATATATAAAAACTCTGGAGTTAGCACATTTGAAACAGAAGCTTTAAAAGTAAACCTTTATAAATCAACTCCCTAAATCAAAGAGAAAACAATGATTTTTCTTGTCTTCTAGACCAGGGAAAGTTACTCCCCAAGCAACCTGTGCAGATAAAGGCTCTGTTTTTAATGTAGGTTGATGTATTTATGTATGGAAAAACTACAGACCAAAGTTAAGCAAGAAACATAAAAACTCTAAGCACCAATCCAGAGACATTTTGACACCAAATAGTTTAACAGTTGGATAATTCAGAAGAATGTTTGGACAAATACAAGGTATGGAATGACCACACAGCGAATGACAGTCAGCAAGGGGGCTTTCATCTGCTATAAATTGTGCACAATACAATGAGAGAAAAATTACTAGGCCTGAAGTGAGCATTTCCTACCAGTTTATACAATTTAGCTTTTAGACGCTTGTCAAACTTCCAGCATCAAGGACTACACATTCATCCCTTGTTGGGAAACTTGTTTGTAACTATTTATTTAAGTATACATTTGTACTCTGAATTAAGCTCTGAATTTGCAGAGTCTGATGTGGTTTTTATTTCATTAGAGTTCAGGGTCTGTACTGCCACGTGAACTGTTAATGTCCAGGTAGAACATAAAGGTGAACATTTTACGCATAACCATAATGTTACGGTGGAAATAATATTATTATCCAGTTTTAATAATCTTTTGAAAGTCTCTGTTCTTGAAGGCCAGAAATGACTCCTTAATGCAGCAAGACTTCCATCCATTATTAGGTTCAATAACTAACGAGGATATTAGTACAGTGAATAAAGCAGGATTATGATAAAATAATATAGCTACTAGTTGGTAATGGGGAAAAAAACATTATTTTAAAAGATCAAACAAAAGAAAATACTTCGGTATTTCTTTCTATTTTACAGTGAGAAGCTGAACAAAAATACTTCTTTTTAATTTGGATTTCACTTCCAGGATTGACTCTGTCATACTAGGAGCTGCATTACTTGTTATGAGTGTATGTAAATCCATATCTATGTGCATAGGTATGTATATATATATTTTTATATAACTAGCTACACCAGGCCATGCATTAATAGACCAATCTGCTGAAGCAACACAAACTTTTCAATTCTATTTATGTTACACATCAAACTTTATCTTCAGTGTGAATTACAACCTTTCTGCAATTTCCAGATGTAACTTCTTTCTTTCTAAACCAGTGATGAACCAGGTCTAAGCCTCACTTAAGACTACATTTTCATCAAGGACCTGCCAGGGCTGTTGTTGAGCTTGTCAGAGGCCAGGAACATCATGGAGCCCAGAAGGAACCATACGAGACCACAGGACAGAGTAAACTCATGGGAATGTATCCGGCTGCTGTACGAGATTCCAGAGAAGACTAACTGAATTTGAAATCTAACAGTCTTTTGTAAAAACAAAATAAAACAAAACAAAATCACAAAGAAAAAACCCAACAACCTGTAAACCCTTACTCTTTGATAATGATTTTGGTATAAGTGATGCTACATGCGCTATAGAAATCGTATCTCCGCTATACATTTGTTTTTTTGTTTTGTTTTGTTTTGTTTTGTTTTGTTTTGTTTTGTTTTTAAATCACATTCCAACAGAGAATTCTATAACCTACTAAGGGAGAAGAAGTAGTACCCAAGAAACCCCTTAGAGACTTTGCTGTTACCTTGTTTTATACGGAATTCTTCAAGTGGAGGGTAGACATCCATATATTAGAAACAATTTTCCCTCTGTATGCAAGCATGAATATGGGCACATACAAAAAGGTTTATGTGAGTCAAAATTTAAGCTGTATATTTGAACATTATGTAGATTATTTTGATACGTGGATTGCATTTGAAAATATCTTGGACAAAAGTGAATGTATGTATTAAACCATTAAGTGGTTTGATACCATTGACATTTTCTTAGTTATCCCTAAACTGAAGCACATAAAATACAGATTTTTGGAGTAAAGGTAAACTATAAACCATTAAACTACACTTCTAAAACATAAAAACAGAAATAGAGAAAAAGTACATTTTATCTGAGGAATTGCTATTTTCAGTCTCTATCAAAGAACTGTATATCCCATGTAGAAATGATCAAAATATGACTCCTGAATCAGAAGAGAATTCCCTCATGGAACACCTAGCTCACTGCTCTTCTTCCAACATCAGGTCATGAAATTTTGATAGATGAGTTCAAACTGTTGATTCATTCGGCAGATCAGAAGATGTTGAGCTAGCCGGCTGATACCAAAGTTGTATCATCTTTCTCATAGATGAAGGAAAAGACAGTTCTGAATAGTGACTTGAAGTATTCCAAAGAAAGTGCTTTGGTACAAAAGTATGACAGAAAACTAACAAAATCAGTTTGTTTATTTGTTTGTTTGTTTGTTTGTTTGTTTTTAGTTTAGCATGATCCCATTGGGTTATTAAGAATTCTGCAATCCATCAAGTATTAGTGCCCATTTCAATGAAATCGCATGTCCTTCTGGCTTGTTCCCTCACTTGCAGCTGGCTTGCTCACAGTGTACTTACCCTGAATAAATAGAAAACCAGATAAATTTTGATCTTTGAGTATAGAAACATTGGCAACCCCTGAGAAACAGAAAGAAAACATCCTTTAAATCAGGATCTGAGCTTGTGTCATTGAATGATTTATGGCAAAGGGAATTCATTTCTGGAAACTGTGAACCCATTTAAATTTTCTAAGTTTCCACTGTCCCACTGGAACTGGCCTGTTAACATTCCTGCTCATCTGAAGCCCTTTGGAGCCATCTCCAGAGGGAGTCTGAACAACTTCTCTCTCACCTATGTCAAGCCCTCGTCTCCAGCTGTACTGGCTGGACTATCGTCATGTGTCACGAAAAATTGGTGGATGGGGGGTGGAAAGACGAAATAAAGCTAAAGCAACAGAATAATGTAGAAGCTTCGTATCATGCTGCTGAATAAAAGGTCTACCCACAGTTTGGAGAAGTACATGATTCATCTGTAACAATTTCTTAAAAAAAAATAAATCTGTTTTCTCCATTATCAACAGGATCCAAATTGTTTTCTGCATATGTGCTCCAAGCCTTGGTTTCCCCTCTGAACATATGAGAAAGATCACCTTTTAACAGGACTTCACATCTTCAGACCGGTCTTTCAGCCCCATGTCTTTGGTGGAGTTGAACTACAAAGGACATTTTTGTCTGAAATTGGTTTTGGATCTGCCTTAGAAATAAGTTAATCCCCAAAAGGACTGGTGTCACCTCACAATAAGACGGCAACCTATGAACAGCCTGTATCAATGGATTTCTAAGATAAATAAAAGTTCTACTGAAATGGCTAATTCGTCTCCTACTTAGCATGAATAAGAATTGGAAAGTAGGGATTCTTCTCACACAGACTTGAAGATCACAATGTGGCCTGAGATTTAAAGGTCTAAGCCTGGAAAGATGTCCTTTTCCCTCATCAGCATTCACCCAAAAAAGCAGCCACAAAGTCCTATATCCAACATGATTGCAAAGAAAAAGTGTGAAAAGATGAAGAGGAGAAAAGAACTGCAAAAATCCAGTTAGAACTGCAATATACCAGATATCTCACTTGAACATTGCTGACATTAAATTTCCATTTGTGTTATTTTATAGACTGAAATGAACATAGCAGGTATGTCAGGCAGCCAGATTTCTGGGTGTTTATCTGAGATGAACATTCAAACTGTTTGGGATCCACCCTTCATCACCTAACATTCAAAATCTCTTGTATACCTTTGCAATCAGACAAATATATATTGTACTGTTGAGAACAAATGCAGCTGAAATTCAATCCAGATACTTCTGCTTAGTTAATTTATCCTTATGAAGAAAAATCTGTTTTAATGGAAGCCAGTGGAAAAAAATATTGCCCATATACACAGGCCAGGCACTTCTAATAATTTTTAGCAGCTGAAAGAAAATACAGGGTATAAAACTCCTATCAGTTTTAGAAGTTGAGATAGAGTACAATGTAATATAACATAACAAGATGCAAAAAGACACTTGAAAGTTTTCCCTTTCTCTTCAGCAGGAAGAGAAGCTGCCAAGAATAAGTAGAGGAATTCACGAGACATTCAGGTTGATAAAAGTATGTAGTTTATCAAAGGATGCTCACAACAGCCAAAGGGAAAGAAACAGCCAAGTTCCCAACAGGAGACTGGCATAGTGATGATGGCAAAAGTAACTGAAACATAATTTTATCTCATAGTCAGTCCTCTTCAGAATGTTCTCTTCCAAGTTGAGGTGTGGTTTTTTTTTTTGCCCTTAAAGACTTCTTCAACAGTCAAGGGCTCTTTTTGTGAATGCACTTATGTTATCAATTGTATCTGACACTCATATGGTACCAAGCATCACAATGTTGAGGTGTGACAGCTTAAACAGGCATAAAAATGTGGACTTCTTCATGATTCTGTGGAAGAGTTGCTTATCCAGATGTGCACAGTGGGAAAGAATAGAAGACGTTCTCAGCTCCTTCGCTGTAGATTGGCTTATCTGAGAGTCAGTGTTGTGGTGGTGGTGATTTTGCACTGGACTTCATAGGCAATCTTCTTTTCTGGTGGGTCTTCTGCCAGAATTTGATAGATCTGATTTCTGTGGGTCATTTTCTTGCCTGTTACTAAGCGAGGGAAATTTAGATATCAGAACTACGTTCTTCTATTGAGTAGGTAACAAAGGGGGGACAGTGTAGACAATGACTTGCTCATTGTGTCAGAAACAAAAGTGAGTACCTCAAGACTCTGAACATGGCCTTATAACTTCTGGTGTGTTTTATTATCTCGGGGTCAAGAACAACAGGCTAAATTTGTTTCAGTTTAATAATGATGCTAAAGGATGTTGGCCTGAACAGGATGGAATATATGATGAGAAAACACGGGAGGACAAAATGCATCAGACTGATGCATATACTACATAGTGTACATATACGCCTTTTAATAGTGATGAAGAAATCTTAGAAGATTTGGATAAACATCACAAAAAAGTTTGGATTGTTATCCTGATCTTATCTGCAACTTAAGACCGAGCTGGAAATTTCACAAGAATGAGCTTTCTCACAGTATTTCAGAAAGTTCCAGACAGATCGTAAATACTCGTGGTATTTCAACAATTCTAGTTCCAGCCCTGGCTTTAACCTGGTAGTGTAGAGAGGCACATCATGAAAATTAGGGGAGGTGGGGAAAATTTAACCTTTTAGATATTGAGAATCCTAACCTATGTAACTAAGGGAAGTGGTTGAACAGTCCACTCCAAGGATGAACATAGTTAATGAAAGAGGAGTTATTTCGGGGAGTAATTAAAAAAAAAAAAAAAAAAAAAAAAAGACTGGATCAGGAAAAGCAAAATTTAAGAGAAAGATCAGTGAAAGGAAAAGAACTTCCTGATAACATTTTCTGTTTAGTTAAAGAGTTGTGTCACAAAGGAAATAGTGAAGGTTATATAGATTAGGACTTTCAGGGCATAAACCCAAAACCTTTGAAGTGAACAAGGGTCTCATGATATGTAAATACAATATATACTGGTTGCTGAGCATAATCAGTGTTGCTTAGTATTACAGAAATTAGACAGATTACTTCCTTTAGAACAGACATAATTATATTAGATATTTCTTCCAAAACTTTTAGCAACAAAAGGTATGGTTTTAATGGTTTCCCCTTGCCTAGAGTCACTGACAGCTCTTTTGAGCTGAAGGTTACTGTGTTTTTGTCTAGTGGAATGCGATTATATAGTTCATAATTGCTAGTTCGATAGTGCTTAACATTTTAGCACAAAAAGGGTGGAAAGAGCATTTTACCAAAACTTTAATGCAGAATGACTTGAACAATCTGCAGAGCCAGAGAGACTTTGAGGTTTTCAATTTAAGACCCCTGAAATAACTGTGACTTTGTCCTCTGCTCTGATCTGTGATTTGTGAGCTTCTAATCCCATGCAGTTGAAGAGCTCAGCAGGATTTACACTGTAGTCCAGAAGAGCCCAGACCAAGTTGGACCTGGGTTTGCCAACAAGAACAGATACAATGGTTAGCATTAAAATTGTGCAGACATCTGTAAATATCACTGCAGGCACAGGCTTTTCTTGACCCTTTGAAAAGCTAATTTCTGATCATTTAACTGTGTGAAATACACCACACAGTTTCAGTAGTTTATTTCCTTCACCCTTTCAAAGCTCCTGTAGGTAAGTAATAGCTCAATAGCCTGTGTGTGTGTTACCCAAGAATATTCATTCAGTTAAAGGCATAGTTGAACGGCAGACAATTTACTGGTCTTGTTTCTTCATCACGCAACTCAACTCTATCTCATCGTAAGTCAAATGAATTGCTTATGGTGTGTTCTGCAGATGAATCAGCACTGCTGATCTTGCAGCTGGTTTGTATTTGACATACAGGTACAGCATGTTTGCATGTAATTGCTATCTAGCCCGCCAAAAATGTATTTTTGGCGGGACCCTCAGGCAGATGTTTTACAGTCAGATAGTGCTCTTCATAAATTTAGCTGTCCACATTGCCTTCCAGGTCATTCTTATCTGCCATGTATAACTATGAGGGGCAGAGATATACTTGAGATAATATAACTCCTGTGGCTATGTTTATATGAAAAAGAAAAAATAGCAACACAAGAAGCAATATTCAAAAAGGCTCTGTGTCTTGTATTGTGCCACTGTTGGAAATATAGCACTCAGGAGATACTGCAGATGATGGCTAACAAACACAGAAATAAGTATTTTCCTTCAAAGCATTCATTCCATTCTCAAGTAAAGATCTACTTGCACACTAACTAAAGCCTTTATTTCAAAAAAAGGCAGCTTTCTGATAAAGCTGATGATGATCCGGTTTATTAGTAAGATTATGTAGTGAAGACTAACAAGAGCGTGGGTACTTTATACTGCCAATTTTACATCATTTTAGAGTTGTACAAATATACTCTTTTTAATACTTCTAGAGTGATCTTCAAGTGACCCCTCAGAGAGGGAACCTAGAATAAACCAGAAGTAGGTTTTATCTTGCATATCTTTAAATGTCTAAAAGCAATACATGTACTCTAGATTAGATACCTAGTACCTTTCTAAAATCCACAAAGAGAAAAGAACTTTCAAAGTGAGATTCACCCTATCTGTATCAGATATTTCCTTCAGAAAAGAGTAAAATATCCAGAGGCGCCTTTATTCACATAAGTAATTTGGCTAGAAGATGGTCTTAGATAATGCACCTAATTTTTCATGAATGTAAGGATGCTCATTGAGTGTCTTCACACAGTGTCTAACTCAGCAAGTGGAAAGAGATGAGAGAGCATCAGTCTGCTAAGCTTCACACATCCATCAGGTTTGCTTTCCATTTTAGTCACTGTAGGTTTTTTACTGACTTTAAGTAATGGCATTGCTGAAGCACAGAAGTGGAGTCACAGTGCAACAAATATAAATCAGATTCCCACTGTTAGTTCAAAATCAAAGACATACAGAGCTTTTTTCACAATATATATTCTGTTTCAAACAACTTCTTTCCATTCCTGATTTTGCAACTCACTTATAGAATAACAAGAATCATACCTTTGTGACTGCAGTGGTTTCTTTAGAAGACACTCAAGCAGAGAAAATCATAAGTTCTGCCACAATAAATCCTCATGCTTCTGTTGTTCCTGTCCTCCCCAGTAATTGATTTTCCCTGAAGCTGAAATGGGATAACTGGTGCAGAGCATGTTTCCAATTTGTCTCATGCAAAAGTTTTGTGAGCATGGACAGCAAGGTCAACAGGACAGAAACATGCAATTTCTGTCCTATATTTCCCATAGTGCTTAAGATCACTAACAGAATTTAAAAGCATGAGTCCTTTGTTGAGACTCCAAGAAAACCCCAAATTGTTGCTCAGTCTCTAGCAGTAGGTCATTTTACCTTGGTTTTTATTGAACCTTTCAGACAGACTTTTTGTTTCTTTCTTTCTTTTATTAGTTTATTTGGAAATCCAGTAGCAATCTGGAGGATTCCAAATGTGATGGGCATGCAATCAGCCATTGAAGTAGTGCTTTGCATATCTGTGGTATAAAGAGCAGGATACTGTATTTGTTGACCTGTTTTAGATTGTGCTTCGCTGGTAAAATCTCAGAGAAATCCAAAGTAGTTTTTACTGCATTTTGTTTGTTTCTTTATTTCTTTGTTTGATTTTAAGTGGTCATTCAAATTCAACACATGAATTGGGAAAGATATCTTTTCACCTCCCCAAACTGTAATGCTAACAGACAGATAAAACCTAAAATAACCTTATTCCATACAGTTATACGTTCTCTGCTATATATGTATGTATTTTTTTTTCTTTTTAATTTTTATGAAGTGCTCTTGCCAAGGTTCAAAAAAACAACAGGCATTTAAAATATGAATACTGTATTTTGGTCACCTATGAGATGCTCTTAAAATTTTGAAAGTTCATGAAAATATCTTCCAGAAAGACAGAAGCAATAGAGTTGGTATTTTACAGAGGTGAGAAACCATTGAACACTCATATCCTTGATGTCACCTACATTAGAAATTTCAGGCAGCTCTGAAAACAATCAGACCCCTCATAAAGTGGAGGATTTTGTCTGTGTGTGAAAAAATTGAATAATTTAATATAGTGAATAAAAATATCTACAGAAATTGTGTAAACTGTTAGAGAAGCAAACATTCCATTATTTTTACAGCTACTTCATAATACTTACAATACAAGTCAGTGTTTTTGAAAAATGAAAAGACTTTATTTCAAAAAAATGTTTTTCGGCAGCCCATTTTGTCTTCCTCTGCCTTCATTCTTTATCTTTAAAATGTAAAAATGAGCTGTGAAACGTAGATATCTACATCTGTAAAATAAGACGTATCTTTATCTTTAAAATGTAAAAATGCAAAATTAAAAATGCTTCCTATCATTAATTTGTATGCCACCTTGATTCATGCTGTAAATTCTTTTCCCTTGTGCATGATGGAATGCAGCCTTCAGAAATTCCTACTCCTGTAGCATTAATAACAAATATAGTGATATTAGTACCAATGCACCTACAGGACTTCCTGAAATGCAACTAATAGTAAAGTTAAGAATTTTCTGTTACGCCCTTCAAATTAGCTTTGACTTGTACTGGCAAAAAATGGGAACTTTGCAATTCTGCTGCCGATAATCTACATCTTATTTTTATAGTACATTACAGAACACTGTGATTCCTATAGAAAATAGAGCTTCAGAAAAACAGCAGCAGCCAATAAAATCTGAAAAGGAAAACCAATTAATGTAAATTATATGGTTCCATAACTATAACTGCAGCATTTTAGTGGGCAGGCTTCCAGTTTGGAAGGCAGGCCAGATTGCCTCCTCCAAGGATTTGCTTTTATTAGTGTAAGAATACAGCTACATCTCAACACAACTAATGCCAGCCCGCCATTTTCACACTATCAAGGTAAGGCACATGTGATTTACTACTAAATGGTACAGGAAAGGTTATCTGTATATACCCAGGCCATTTGTATTTACCTAACAATCAGTACCTTGTTTTTAATTCTCGCTTTTACTCCAAGGTTGCATGTATATTTTAGTTAGTCCAAGTAAAAAAATCATAACTTTTAGCACTGAAGACAAGGCTTAAATTGTTGTTTAAAAGCTATACTAAATAACTAATTAAGGTAATTATTTCTTAGTCTTGTCTAAGTAGCCTAAGTAAAAGTTTCATCATGAAGCAAATGCTGCAAGAGTCTGACTTCACAATCTGACTACTGTTACAGTAGTTTAAATGGAATTCCAGCAGGTCAAAGTTTCCTCTAGTACCTCAGTTTTTTTCCTGTTCTAATTTCAAGAATATACCTTAGGAGACTTTTTTTTTTTTTTTTTAACTATCCTCGCGGACCAATTCATCTGCAATTTGCTATACTTTGTATGTTTAAAAGCCCCCACATGCCTAAGCTGCAAGAAAAAAATTCTGGACACATCAATAAAAAGGTAGGATAATTCAAAACAGCTGCATATAACATGCCATTATACAAACTGATACCATATTTTACCCTCGTTTTGTGTTCTTGTACTATGTTAATCTTCAATTCTGACTATAAATGTTTTATCCCAAGAGCAAATAAAAAGTAAAACTAATTGTATTCAAGAATAAAGCTACTTCTAACTGTACTAAAATTTCATAACTGTTGTACTGTTGTGTTATCATATAGCTATTATTTGCATTCTAAAATAGTGTAATAGAGTTGCAAGTATAATATGTTACCTCATAAGCATTATGATTGTATATTTGCATTGGAATGTGATTATTTATATTCTGTGATGATGTATCAAATACAGAGCTAGGAAAAACATTGTCTGTAAATCGTTTAAGCCAAATATTTGGTGTACAAAAGATTGAGGTTAGTCTTTCAAATTATAGCATCTTTCCTAAATTGTTAGTTTGTAAAAATTATTTGTCTCTCTGCAATCTGAACTATGATTCGTTCAAAGCGTTATGAGTTAATTACTTGAAATAAGGAAAGTACTATTTTAACTTTGTGATTTGTATTTTCCATCATTATTTAACCACAAAATTTTATGCTACATCTTTAAGAAAGAGACCTCTTTGTTTTCCCATTCAAACCATCTGCAAAAATTGCTATTGGCTTCAGTGTTTCAGAATTCTAACAATTTAATCCCAAAATGAACTTTCTCTCTTGAACAAACGAACTGTGGCTTCTGGACTGAAACTTGCTTTTCATAAACCTTTGTCTACACAAGAACTCAAAAACAGTGAATAAAAAACCTCTAACAGGCTGAATTTATTGTTCAAATTGATCACATCCTTTATAGCAGTAATTTGAATTGTTTCTGTAGCTAGTTTTTGAATCAAAGCATTTGTCATCTCTCCCATGTAATGACAATTTTATGGCTAGCCTAAGCTTTTATTACTGCATTTCCTGACACCAGCATCCCCTTATGACGTTGATGGTGAGGACTCAGAGCTGCAATTTGTTTATGAAGGTAAAACTTCCTTTATTTACCTATTTTTACCAGATCTGAGTGACTTGGTTAAGAGGTGTCAGACCTCTCTCTCACTTGAGGAGTCCCAGTGCAAAGTTGGGGAGGGAGTCTTTTTCACGAAACTATACTAATTGAAGACCAAGTTATTGCGCTGCTAGCTCAATCTCTCTTTCAGAGGTTTGTTCTCAGCAGAATCTCTCCAAAGCCCCAGTGAGAATCACAGCAGGCCTGGCTTAACCATGGGGTCTTTGTGGTCTTCAGTGCTCTGGTGTAAAGCTTGTATTCCCCAAGCCCTGAGGCTCATGAAATATCCTCACAGTACATCAGGTTTCCTCCTGTATCTTGATCACACACAGGGAGCAATTTGAGATATTGTGCCAAGCCTGATTTTTCCCCTATCCGCATCCCCAACTGAGAAGGATCTTCTGCCCTGTTTTTCTTCTGTCTCTAACGCTATTGCAAATCTCCCTTCATGTGCTGAAACACAGGTACGTGGGCTCGGCATGTGTCAAGCTGTAAATGGCCCTGTGATGCAGAATGGACTTGCAGATGATTTGTATATTATCCCACAGGGGTCTGTGAACAAGAGGCTCTGTTTTTCTCTGCTCCTCTCATCTCTTCTGATATCAAGGAATTATATCTGCCTTTATTGCCCAACCAAACATGGCAGAACAAGTCTTCATTCTGCTGAGTACTTGGTTATATACCAAGAGAAAGACTATTTGTACTTGGAAGACTATTTGTAACAGACTATCTGTTGATTTTTGCCCTAATACTATAAGAAATGCAATCTAAATAAATATTTAACTAAAACCCTCAAACAAACCCTAAACAAACAAATGAAAAACCCATAAGCAACCTTAATCCATTAAACATAGTAATTTTTCCTCTAAAATTTGTATTTAATGTTCAGAGTGAAAGGACTATATACCTGTCTATAGATAAAGAATATCTATGGGGAAAGAGTCCAGCAACTTTAAATCATAATATAGACAAATCTTTTACTCAAGTTAATCATCACAAACTGGCACAGAGACACATCCTTTTGTTCTTTGCTCTCACATTCCAAGATGGATCCTGTATGGGTTTTGCTCACAAGAAATATTAAAGCAGTAAACTTTTTCCCCTTCACATTCCTACAGACCCATAAATAGGGTGGCAAGTAAAAGAAGTGTATGTCAGAAATGCTCCAGCTGTTCCCCACACTCTGCTCATTCCTTTTCCAGAGTAGTCCTCGGCCTATTTTCTTTATTCAAAACACACATCAAAAATATCAGCTAAAGCAAAGAAAATTTCTCACAGAGGCTTATATGCCTTCATCTCACACTCTTCTTGCTGTCACAGCCTCATGCAGCCTTTTTCTACTTCATCTGTAAAATGCACACAGTACTGGTGTAGGAGGAACTGCTCTCTTTCAAACACTGCCCAGCACCACTGCCAGTCTGTCTTCTGTCCCTTACAATCAACCCAAGTCTGATTTTAAGTGGTCAGTTGCTCTTGCAGATGTTGTTTTCATCTTTTAACTCAGTTAGATCCTTGAGGCTTAGATCCTAGATCCTCAGTTAGATCCAGTCTTGGTTTCCCACACCCTTGAGAAGTGTTTTTTCTAACAGACAGCCCCTCCTTTTCTGCCTCCTCCCCCTTTGCATAGATCAGCATTTATTCAAAATGAAAGACGTCCAGAAGGGTGTCAGCTGACAAATGTTTATTGGAAATGTTTGTGCAGAACAGAGCTTTAGCCTAAATTTCTGCATCCTAAAGGTCTCTAACTTTTCTACACACTTTGGAAACCTGGGGGTTTGTCCCAGTGAGCTACACGTGAATGACTGAAAAGTACTACACTTTTGAATGACATGGCTCACGATTTTCTTCTACACCTTTGGTAAAGGCCAGCACTAGACTGTATAAGCTCAGGTTACACATTTGTACATGAAGTAACTTGTGTTGTTATCTACCAACATATAGGGGAGCAACAGGTGGGGAAAAATTAGAAATATGACAAAGAGGCTGGATCTCTTGGTGACAGATTTCTGCACTGGTTTGGTATAGCCTGGCAGCTTGTACAGACCCAAACAGTTGGCATAGTCTGCCAGACTGTTGACCTAGATGTCTGCCTCATGCAGATGCTGCTGCTTGCTTCTTCCTGCTGCTGCTTTAGGGATCTGTGCTCAGGGAACACATATACATGTATTTACCTTGTGGATTCCTTTCATGAGCCAAGGTCATAAATATTCCCCCCCTTGCAGGAAGCCCAAAGGTCTGTCTGCAATCAGAGCTGACCAGCATGCAGAGATGTGACTCAGACTGTCAGGAGAAGGAGGGACTACTCCTCAAGCCTGTGTACAGCAGGAATGGTGGAGGGGGAGATTTTGCAAAGCTATTCTTGGAGCACTGAATCAGAGGCAAAGCAATGAGTTGTTAAGCGACAATATGTCCTAGCAACCGTCAGAGCTGTTGTAGTTGCCCAGGACAAACACTTTTGCTTCCTTAGCTACTCTATACTGTGGGCAAAGGACAGCATCTAGCAGTCAGCTCCTGAAGATCTGGATTCACAGTAGTACTTCAGAAGCCACTGTCGGCAGTAAGCAGAGTTTAAAACTGGGACTACAGCAGAGACTTAGGTCATGGCTGCCCCAGCGGAAGCCTCCGTGACAATTTCTGTCTGTTGCTGGCCATCACAGAAGCCCACTGAACTGAGACCTCCAGCACAGATGGTACAGTCCAATAAAACAGTTTATGCTGACTCTAATTTAAGCTATATAGCTGTTTGCCTGGGTAATTCAGGCAACTGATCTGAATAAAACAACAGTAAGCACATTACTCCCTAAAAAGTATGTCCAAAAGAAAAGCAAGGATAGGCAGTTTTCCTAAAGTTTTTCCTCAAGACATGTTTGCCTAGAAGTGCTCCCAGTGCTTGGCCCCTAGTCTGTCTTTGAACTAGATTATCAAATGAGCTGGATTTGGACAGGAAAAACAAAGAATGACAAACAGTGGACAAATCCCAGTACCTCTGAATTCAGTTTGCTTCAAGTGGGAGTGATGCTGTCCTCAGGCTCCTCTTAAGGCCAAAAGTATCCCTCATTATTAAATCATTCCCGTAGTCTTCATCCTCTGCAGATCACAGAGACACTATCAGAAGTCTGTCATTCTCCAGCAAGTAAACGCAATGAACACGTTGCCTATCAATGGATCTATCCTGACTTCAGGAAAGCATTTGACACAGTCTCCCACAATATCCTCACTGCTAAACTGAGGAAGTGTGGTCTGGACGATCAGGTAGTGAGGTGGACCGTGAACTGGCTAAAGGAAACAAGCCAGAGAGTTGTGGCCAGTGGGGCAGACACCTGTATCTAGTGGAGTCCCTCAAGGGTCAGTACTGGGACCAGTACTATTCAATATATTCATCAATGACTTGGATGAGGGAATAGAGTGCACTGTCAGCAAGTTTGCTGATGACACCAAGCTGGGAGGAGTGGCTGACACACCAGAAGGCTGTGCTGCCATCCAGCGAGACCTGGACAGGCTGGAGAGTTGAGTGGGGAAAAATCTTATGAAATATAACAAGGAAAAGTGTAGAGTCTTCCATCTGGGCAGGAACAATCTCAGATTCCAGTATAAGTTGGGGAATGATCTGTTAGAGAGCAGTGTAGGGAAAAGGGACCTGGGGGTCCTGGTGGACAGTAGGATGACCATGAGCCAGCACTGTGCCCTTGTGGCCAGGAAGGCCAATGGCAAGCTGGGGTGTATTAGAAGGCGGGTAGTTAGTAGGTCGAGAGAGGTTCGCCTTCCCCTCTACTCTGCCCTGGTGAGACCGCATCTGGAATATTGCGTCCAGTTCTAGGTCCCTCAGTTCAAGAAGGACAGGGAACTGTTGGAGAGAGTCCAGTGCAGAGCCACAAAGATGATTAAGCGAGTGGAGCATCTCCCTTATGAGAAAAGGCTGAGGGAGCTGGGTCTCTAGTTTGGAGAAGAAGAGACTGAGGGATGACCTCATTGATGTTTATAAATATATAAAGGGTGAGTGCCATGAGGATGGAGCCAGGCTTTTCTCAGTGATAACCAATGATAAGACAAGGGGTAATTGGGTTCAAACTAGAACACAGGAGATTCCACTTAAATATGAGAACAAACTTCTTCTCAGTGAGGGTGACAGAACACTGGAACAGGCTGGCCAAGGAGGTTGTGGAGTCTCCTTCTCTGGAGACATTCAAAACCCACCTGGATGCCCTCCTGTGTAACCTCATCTGGGTGTTCCTGCTCCGGCAGAGGGATTGGACTGGATGATCTTTTGAGGTCCCTTCCAATCCCTAACATTCTGTGACTCTGTGATTCTGTGAATGGGTCAGTTTGGGATAAGACATCATTAACATTGATCCAGAATGTTAAAATGACCAGAGGGACTCTTCCTGAACTGAAAAGAAAATGAAGAAGACTAGCGAGGGTCAACCCCAAGCCTATCTGTCTGTCCAAGTAATAGACATTCAGACACACCTCTGTTTCTTTAGCCACCTCAGGTATCATATGTATTATGTCACCTGGTAAGTTGAAAAAGCATTCTGTCCTAATGTAGGAGACAAGTGGTGAAGAAAAAGAATATTTCTGTGTTAGATTATAATCTCCCCTCCTCCTCAGGCTTTCTATCTGTCGCTAGTGTTATTAGTGCAGTCCTTGATATTTCATTCTCTCTAAAAGAGAGAGAGAAATAAAAACTACTACAGGAGTATATTACAGATATCTCTATATAGCAATCAGGGCAACTGTAGAAGACTGAGCACACAGTGTGTGGCATGGTGCCACAGTGTTTGGTTATGGTACACGGCTGCAGTGCTCCTTGAGGAAGGGTCATTCACAGGACTCTTGTGTATGAAGTCATTCTAACCTGCATTTTGATGGCACGTCAAGAGGGTGCTTTAGGAGCCAGATGATCTTGAGTTTGCTGTCTCTCTCCTGTGCTGTTTGCACTAAACTGAGCTCAGCGTTTCCTCCAAATGCTCAGTGTGCCAGGGTAAGTTAGGCAGGCACTGAACTTGGCTCAAAAATGCTGCATAGAGGTACTAAACTAGCACAGACCTATTTCCTGTGCCAGGTCAATGTTCTCTAGCCCTGAGGCCAGCTGGCACCATCCTGCCACAGTCATACTCCTAGAAGTGCTATCCAAAGAGAGTGGCTGCATCCAAACTGCCTATATAGAATTGTTGCTAGGCCAGGTTTAACTCTCACACTGTGTCCAGGAATTCTTCTGGAAAACTTTTAGTTGACCTGCAACAAAATAGTTCTGAAAGTTTAACCATATGGATGAATGATGACCAAGGCATGTGCTAGTGTCCTCAATTTGCTGTCGTTGACATAAACTAGTGCTGAGAACACAGTGATGTGTTAACACTCACTTATTCTCCCAGAACTCCTATGTAGCAGAGAAATAATATTCAACCATTTTCTTAATTAGGGCTTGAGGTCAAGATGTTAGGACTGGTGTACACAAACACATTTGTTGAACGAACAGTCCTTGCTTTGCTTCTTACTGTGCTATTTGCTCTCTCAAGGCCCCTGTCTCCTCTTTGTTTTGAGCAGAAACTATTTAAAAGTTTTTCTCACACCTATCCTTTCTAAAGTACTACTGAAACGTCAGTCTTTATTCCCACCAACATATTCATGACTTCTCCCAACTCATAATTTGTGCAATATCCCAGTAAGCAGCTTAAGGTCACTTCATAATACTCCAGATTTCTCCTGGAACCTGTCCTCCACAGACAAGCAATGTAAAAAAAAAGTGCTAAATAGGAGAGCAGTATCCTGAGATATTTCTTGTCACAGATGCATATTTTTGTTGATCTCCTGAGCATTACTTTTGCTTGTTGTCCTACCATGATAATGGACATTTTTTCAAGGAGCAGGTCACTCCTTTTCTTCTACACAGTGCTTACAGTAAGACAGGGTACATGTCTGTGAAAAGAATATTTCAAAATAGTAATGGAAATAATATTAATTTGATCTCCTTAATATGTCAGTCAATTTACACACAAAAAAAGAAGAGCTTACAGATTATACATACTAACTCTACTTTAAAATCCCATAGGAAAGGCATGAAAGAAAAAGAAGAAATGAAAGCATACAAAACCTTCAAAATTATTAGAAAATACTGAAAGAAAATTTTCATTTCACATTACCATTGTTCATTGCCCTTGCTGATTTTTCTTTTTCTAAGATATTCAATTTTACAACAAGAAAGACCATATATATTCCTTTTTCTGTGGCTCAATTTTATTTTTCATATGGATCCAAGACAGTAATTTCTGAATGTAGAATTGAAAATATATATTTTTCTTTCTTAGAGGTTGCAGGGAGTTTAACATGGTGTAAAATGGAAAACTCAGCTCTAACTCATGTTCTGTTCACTCCACCCTTCCAAAAGAAAAAAAAATCAGGATAAAGTGAGTTTAGTTTGACATCTCAGCTGGTTTGTTACTGCCTATGTTAAATCTGGGGAAATAAATGCTGAATTCAAAAGCTTTGATAAAACAGTCATTTATTTTCCTGTCAGATATAATAAAAGTCGAATGAAATGGTCACAAACATACACAAAAGTATACTCTAAAGCTCAACGTGAACACTCACATCAGAGAGGGTCTGAATAGCGGTAAAGTCACGTAAAGTTATTGAAAAAAGTGCTTTAATTTACAACAGATTTTTGTTTTCACCAGCAGCTGAGGACATATCGATGATTAACTTACGGCCTGGGTGCTCTCAGGTCTGAAGAAGTTCAAACTTGTTGAAAACGCTGGAAAACACGTCAGATACTACTCGTCCTCTCAGTCCCTGAAGGATCCAGGCAACTACACATTGTGGTTGCACTAAAAACACTGAAACTTCCTGAATGAGCTCAAGATCTCACTCTTGACAAGGCAGTCAATGAAAAAGTGTGCATTTCTGTATGTGTACTGAAGTACCAAAGAGCACATGCCCTGCTTGAACTTTAGTTTGTTGAAGAGAAAAAGGCTGTGTGCAGAAAAACTGCCAATTTACTGTTCCATAATTTTTGTTCAGAATTATTCCGTATTCAAAATACTAGCAAACTTCCTGTAGTGGTGAGAGCTAACTGGGCTACTTAATAAAAATGGTACTACTGGAATTGTTGTAGGTGACTGTGTGATATCCATGCAGCTCACATAGAATCATAAAATAATTTCAGTTGGAAGAGACCCTTAGGATCATCAAGTCCAACCACAACTTAACTGTAGCACTAAACCATGTTCCTAAGAACCTTGGCTAAATGCCCTTTAAACCCCCTCAGGGATGGTGACTCCACGACTTCCCTGGGCAGCCTGGTCCAATGCCTGATAATGCTTTCTGTGAAGAATTTTTTCCTAATATCCGATCTAAACCTCCCCTGGCACAACTTGAGGCCATTTCCTCTTGTCCTATCACTTGTAACTTGGGAGAAGAGACCAACCCCCTCCTTTCAGGTAGTTGCAGACAGTGATAAGGTCTCCCCTCAGCCTCCTTTTCTCCAGGCTAAACAGCCCCAGTTCCCTCAACCACTTCTCATAAGACTGACCCTCATAATGTGATGATTGTCATTTTAGGCTTAATAATGCGTTTATCTCTGTGGTAATCCATATGTATACGTAGATTTATGTGTGGTTTTAAATCTAACATACATGTATATATATGTATGTATGTATGTATGTATGTGTGGCAGAATCTTCCACCATCTCTTTAAAGCCATTTTGCACAGTCTAAGCAGCAACTCTAAGCATTCCTTCTCCCAAATCACATGAACTACCTGATGCCAGAAAGCAGCAAGAGGGACCTTCACTCTTGCATCAAGGTGACAGCAGGAGTGAAATAGAGAAGGGAGTGGACAGTGCAGCAGGTGGTTGCTGCTCCTCAATCTCCACATTGGCAAGTGAGATGCTAAATCAGGATTTCTAATCTGGAACTGTTCTTGAGCTACTCCCTGTTTGCATTTAGGTAGATGATTACAGATTAAGGCCCCAGTTCAACCTTTCGTTGGACACTGGTATCTTTCTATTTGGTTTAATGAAGGCTCTGTCAGAATAATGGAGCAAGAGATTAATTATTCATACATAGGAGTATGCAGGAATTGGAATGCAAGCATTTAAATACAATTTAATGAACAAAATCTAGAATTCAACAGCTAATATCTTAATGTTTAAAATAATTTAAAGCATTCTTCAAAGTGCTCTTTTTTTTTTTTTTCAACCACTAATCCTTTTAAGGAAAACCACCCAACTTTTCCATTTCGATGCAACTTCACTATGCAGACTTAATCTCTTCTGTTTGGCCAACATAATCCAAAATGACTTGTAAGAAAGGATCACAATATTCCTTAGGCAGAGCAACGAAAGCCTCAAGATTTAAGTTGCATAAGATTTCACTGATAATAACATCTTTGGTATTTGCTAATGAAAAAAAACCCTGAGGCATAAATCGTTGACTTTGTCAACATCTAGTACAGCCTGATGATTGCAAGAAAAGATAAAAGATCTGATAAATGTTTTGTTATTTATAAATGTAGTAGGCATGGTTAGGAGTTCTTTAATTAAAGATTTAGTGCTTTCAGTCCCAGGCCTCTTGCCCTTCTCTCCAGAGATGCAGATGCATCTAAAACCCATATAAAGTCAAACATCCCTGCCTGGTTTTAAACTTAACATAGCTGCCTAGTCAGGCTATTGGTCTTTGTCAGATAGTGGGTTACATCCACATTTGCTGAGCTTCCAGATAAAACAACAGTATAGTGCTGAAGCCTCCTTAACTATGAAGAATTAGTACATATTAACATCGTTATTTTTAGAACTGGGCAAATACTGGAAACAATTACTGCCCTAAATTGCTTATTATAAATAGTAGAGTCTAGTTTCTTTCCAACATAGATAGGAAACCACAAGCAACTGTAAATATCATCATAATACAACCTCAGAAAAGCGGAAAAGTCTTGTAGTTTAGCCCTGAGGATCTGGGAACAGGATTACGTTTCAAGTTCTGCCATATTTTTTATGTGACAACATGTAAGTGATTTCACCTAGTCCCTGGGACAAACACAATTTCTAATTAGTAATTAGACAGTCTGGTGTACCAGGGGATCAGGGCTGCAGAGTATCTTGAGACCTCTGGGTCTCACAGCAGAGGTGGCATCTCTGGAGATGGTGCACTAGGAGGCCTCTGAGCAGCACTGAGGAGCCTTCCCCCACTGCAGGCCAAAGCTATTGAGAGCTCTCTCATAAAATCTGCAGGTTTCTTGTTGAGTCTCAAAAATCATTGTTCTAGACCTCCTGTCACCCAGGCACAGACATTACCAAGAAGAGCTGTAAACATTCAAGATCCCTTCTGGTATTCCTGACAATAAAGAATTTGTTTCAAGAATTTCACCCACAGCACAGTACATGTCCAAATCCTGAGCACCAGTAACAGCTTTGCTGTGATTCCAGTTTTCCATTAGTGCAACATATCAAACACCTTGAACGCAGCTACTCCAAGTGTAGATAGAACAGTTCCTAATTGACAAAGCACTGCAGATACCCCAACACCAAACATGTGGCTTGAGGCATCCCATAGGAAATTCACTTGTAGCTCACAACAGAGACTTGCCATGGAGCTGGCGTCCAGTCTTGCCTTTCTGATAGATGGACCCAGGCATGAGGACCTGGATGAGAAATGTAAATGCATATCTCCACGTCAGTAGCACTTATTTACTGATATCAGCTCACAAACATAAAGCACCCATGTCTATCATCACATCCACACCGCCAGAAGAAAGCTCACTCCTTTCCCAAGAGATGCTGAATTTCATCTTATTGTGCCTTTAAACAAGTTTTTTTACAAATGGAATTACTCCTTTTCAAAGTTTCCTGCCTTGCCTTTCTCCTCAGAAATGACTGCTAGCAAAAGGAGTCACAACATTTCCCCTCAAGAACTTTCTGAAGCTCCCTTTTGTCTTCCTTCAAGGGATGATAGGACTCCACAGTTTATAGCAGAAGTCAGAATTGATTTTAGAACTTGTTCAATAGTTGATTCCTCTTTTCGAAAGATGTGTTGTCAGGCTCTTCATATGCAGATGTTGTCAGCCTATGACTGAGCACAGATACTGTTGGGATGGGTAGTATAGTATGTTCTTCCTTCCTGCCCACCGTGGTCAAGAGAAAATATAAAACGCTCTACTGACAATATGCAGTCTGAAAGAAAGATCTCTCAGTTTAGATAGCATTTAGCATTAATTCGTGGGTACCGATGTTCTCATTATAGCCTGTGGAGATTAAGTCAGTACAGTGAGTGGAATTTCGAGAAAAAAATCTCATCCAAAATTAGACACCTGATGTAGACACACACCTATGGCAAGATTAGAACTCTGAGGAGGAATCTACTGACATTTGAGATACCCTAACTTATCCAAGCTATCTGCATAGTACCAGCAGATACAACATGGTGCCTACAGGAGACCTGCATTCTTCTAGTGAAGCAACTAGAGCATAGGTGCAATACTCTATAGTACCCAAATTATAGAAATATATACCTATAGTAAGATTAAAAGTGATGTTTGTATAATTTGTATAATGTACATAAGGAATTATATACTAATATATTAAGTGAACTTAATCCTATCTCTAAATCTAAGTGTCTTAATTTCAAACAAAATCCTGTCCAAAGTGCCAGGTCTGTTCTTCAAGCAGAAAGCCTCTTTGATTTCAGTCCAACACAATTCTCTAGTATTGATCTATTGCACTGTGCAGGAGAAATTTAAGAACTAGGAAATTTGCTTGATATAAATGAAGTGTGCTGCAGATATGTCAAAATGCAGAAACTGTCCCAGAAAGATTTTGTGAAGAAGTACATTGGTTAGAAGAGGATGGAGGTGGAGGGATGGAGGAGAAATGATATTTTTGTTCAGTTATACTACTTGGATAGTTTGCAAAAATTGTTTATGGTTAGCAAAGAAGCAAAAGGGTAACCATGCCAACATATCAAATGTTGCTGTAAATGTGACAAATATGATCTGTCACTGTAGTCAGTAAAAATTACATTTTAATTTCTTAATGTACTTAAAATGGTAGAAAATTAATATGATAATTTGAAAAGTAAAGTGCAAAAGACAAGATAAAGACTGATTCTTCTACACTGTTCTCAGCTGTTCCTAAAAGTCCTGTCACCATGCTTGTCACTGGCGATGCTGGAATAAACCAGTAAAGCTGTGTTCTGATGTTAGCAATAAAGAGTGTTCTGGTGTCTAAGAAAACCTTTGACTTTCTGAAATAACTTCAGTGTTTCTGGTCAGAAATCAACCAAGTAAGGGTAACAGTTCCCAGCCAGGCCTTGACTAAATTCAGTTCAATTTGATGGTGAACACCACATTCACTCTGATCCCAGAGGTTTTACTCAGGTAAGTCAGGACTGAGACAGCGTATATTGTCTTGACAGTTGTGAAATCTGGATCCTTCCTGCCTGCCCTGAGAAGCTGGAGAGCTCTGTCTCCTTCTTCATTCACTTTCAATTCTCAGGGCTACAGCTGTAACTTATTTGTTAACTGTTTGTCAGAAGTTTTCTATCAGTTTCTCCTACATTAGGAAGATGTCCCTTCAGATTCCTGTCTAATACAATATCTTGAAGGACCCAGGTTTCCCTTTCATTAGAAAATTAACTAAATCCTTCCTTAAAAGTCATATTCCAATATCAGGTTGTTCAATTTTTCAGTGCCCAGGGAATTAGTTCTTGTATCAGGACACTTTGGGGCTGATCTCTGTGCTTGCTCATGACAATAGCTGAACTCAGATTCAACAGCAAGAGTCTAAAAGAACAAAGAAATCTGCAGCTGGACATGATTAACGAATCAGCTGGCCCACTACAATTAGACCAATTTTGCTTGCTGTAGGACTGCTGTTTATGAAGCTTCATTCTGCCATCTGAACATTCCCAAGGCAAATCCAAGTGTCTAGAACTGCTTCTACCCCTGGCACCTTGGTTAAGCCCTGGTATGCTTTTGCACAAGGGCCCATGCACATCTGGTTGCTGACTGTCTGTAAGAATCCAAAACCAAACTCCAGGTAAACTGCATTACTACCAGAAACACCCACGGGGTGATGTTTGATATGGGTTATCATGTCAGCACAGAAAGTAAGATTACCAACAAATACATTTTTTTTAGGAGTATGATCTGTAGGTTGAACTCCCCACTCCCACTGGTATCTCAGAATCTGTGGCTGAAAGATCAGTGATCACCAAGACATCCTATATACTCATGTGCAGCATTACAGAGGGTGGGGAGAATTTCCTCCAATTACTGGTGAGAAGATCTAGCAAATGAATGGACATATGGACAACTCTTTCCAGAAAAGTGCATTTATTGAGAAGTAAGGTCTCCTGCATTAATTTTTGCTTTGAGAGCAAGTGAAATGGCTACCTGTAACATTAACAGGGTTTGACTTTTTTTTTTTTTTAAGGCACTAACTCATTAAAAACTAGATTTCTAACCTCTTAGAAGTGAAAAATAGTTTTCAGTTATTGGTGCTCTAACCTCTTTCAAAAAGATATTCCAAAAGGAGGAGGAGGATGAAGTGAAAGATCAGCTCCAGGAACAGCAATAGCTATCCCTAAAATATTCAGATGTAATTTTATTCACCTTGGGCCACATCTGAGCTTCTGTGGGAGTATAATCTCCCTTTGACTTGACATCAGTATGAAACCAAAACTATGCAGCCACTTTAGGTTCAGTGGTTCAAAATCAGTTTTCCACTAATAAACTCCCTGAAATTTTAGGAAACTCTGGAGACTTCTGTTCTCTCTCATTCTTAGTCTGAACAGAGAGGTGGGTTCAACTTCAATTCAATCAATTTATTCAGAGAGTTACATTAGAATCTGACAGTTAAAATTATCCAGATTCATTAACAGAGACAATACCGGTCAGTAATTCAAAAGGGGAGAACCCAAAATATCTGGCTTTCCAACTGAGCTACATTAAGATCTAATAAACACTGCCAAGAAGGTATCCAGATTGCTAATCAAAATAAATCTGAGGATTACTCTGTTCCACAATGTTTTAAAGGAAATAAGTCTCTTCAATTCCAAGTCTATGTTAAAGTGCTACAACTCACTGCCCTTTAGTTTGATGGGACACATCCTCAGTGGCCCTCTAAGCTGTAGCCTGCTGGTAACGGACATTGACAGCTCCTGGCATTGGCAGAGACAGTTTTGGGCTTCCTTGAAACAGGTCCAGCTGGGGGCCATGTATGATCCCCTGTCTCTTCTCCAGAAAATCATGTCCTGAGCCTCCATACAACAGGATGTTACTGTGTGTTTATGTTTAATGACCTCCTCCCTTCCAGCCCCCAAGAAGGGAAGCCTTGGGACCAGCACGTTACCCTATAGCTCAGGAGGGTTGGATTTAATTTGCTTGATTCACTACAGGCTTGTTGTTTGACCTGGGGCTAATCACTTTGGACCAAGGCCACAAGGGGATTTAGGTAGAACCCAGATCCTCGCCACTCTTGCTTATCCAATACCTAATTTTCTGCTGGTTGGCATGTGCAAAATTGCCTCAGCCCTGATTAGACCCAGACAATTTTTATGGAAGAATTCTTTGTTTGCTCAAAAATGCACTTTTGTGTTGATGGAAACTATCTGCAAATTTGTACCAGATTTGGCCAATTGTTTCAGCCAAAAAAAAATATTGGAAATGTCAAGATGATTTGTTTGAACATTTTTAAGGAAAATATTTTTGAAGCTGTTCCATTTTGAATAAATAATCAAATATTCAGTGAAGTAAAACTAGAGCCTGACTCACCCTCATCTTAGGTAGGAACCCCAAAAGGACTTCAATTCTTGCTTACTCTCAGTGACATCTTACTAAGAAAAAAAAAACAAAAACAAAAAACTCACAACAACAACAACATCAACAGTTTCTAGAAAAGACACCAAACATATATAACAGTGTGGTGGCTTAGAGTTCTCTATGTATAAGAACAAAATTTAAACTCTTTTTTTGTTCAAACAGACAGAAGATGTTAAAATTGACAACACCTCCCAGACAAAAGCCTAAAGTGTTGGTCAACAGCAAAGCTGATGTTCTTTCATGACTGTAAGATGTTCCAGGGACATTATTTCTAATTAATAATCCAAAATAGAGTTTAGCATCTATGTTTTTTTCAGAGATAAGACTTGTGGGCAAAGGCCAAGTTTTTCTCACAGTGTTTCTTATTGACTACTTATTGTTCTCTCTTGAATCAGTTAATTAGATTATGATAGTTCAGATGGTTTCTAGTCATGCACTTTATCACTTTTATACACAGCATGGGTGCCTAATTCAGAGCTGGAAAGTCCACTGGATGGAATAAAATGTGAAAAGTAACTATTGTATTTTGTGACGTCCTTCTGGATATTTATAAGGTTTCCTTTTTGCCAGTTTTCTGCAGATAATTCTTCCCCACCTCCCAAAGATGCTGTATGCTGTCATGAAGCTGAAGGAGAATACCAACTGAGTTCCTGAATGCAAGTATATTTAAGGCACAATGTAGATGCCCAATGGTATTGAGATGACCACACACATCTTCCTGTCTTACAGCTTCTGCTGAGAAGGGTTAGGACTGTCTGTGGGAACTATTAATGTATGTCTCCCATTGCTATACAGAGGGACTGCACTGCCAAGCATGTCTCAAATACAGCTGAACTGAACTCTCAAATCCTTCAGGGTTTTCCTTCACTGGGATCCTGGCATTCAAAGAAAAAGCTCTTGCTAGCACTGTGTAACTTCTAAAGTAAAAAATAATACCCCTAAATGCTCTAGAGGTCTGCAAACAATCTATGTGTTAGACAATCTAAGCTCTGTTCATCAAATAGTTTTAACTCATTGTAAAAGCCAGAAGTTCATTGCTTTATTCTGAAGAGACAAGAAGGCGGTAAAGGGGCAGGGGGAAGGGAGATGAGAAGGAAAGCCAAATTTTTGCCTTCACTTTATGAACTATCAGAAAGGTTTGAGGCTGACTCTCGAGCAAAAGCATAGCAGGGTTTTTTTCCTTCCTGATAGCTTGTTCTCTCACTGCTATCAGTTTAGAAATTTGACTCTACAGGATCACATTCAGAATTTGGGTATCTCTTGATCAGAGTAACAAACATATTTCTTAAACTGACCAATAAAATAAAGACTTAGCCTGAAATGCAAACTTTCTACAGTTCTGGGGAAATTGAGAAATTAATTATGTTGCATAAAACTAAATTCTGTAAGTTCTTAATTCCTTGGTTATTTCATTCTCTTGCATTTTCTTATTTTCCACAATTTTGATGGCTGAATGTCTTGATTCCTTCCTATTTAAGCATGTCCACAGGCTTACATTGCATGGATTTATGTATGCATGTGAGTGTCTGTGCATGCACACACATGTGATGTCCCTGCTCTGTTCCATTGCTCCCAGCACCCATTCATAGGTAGAAGGAGGCCTAGAAGTTGCAGTCCCTGGCGCTGGGTGATTTATATTCTAATCATGTCTGTTGTCTCCAACACATGGATTCAATGAAGTGTGAGATGCTCTGTCTATAAAAATGGGGGGGGGGGTAAAGACATACAGAACATTTTTGCATTTGTTAATAAAGTTCAACAGGCATCTGCACAGAGAACATTTAATAGTCAGGCTACTTATGTGTAAATGTGGTTTCATTGACTTCTATAAGCGCATAAACTTCATTTATCTACACCCAGTAATTTATTTTCAATGAGACCGTAATTCTAAATGAACCTGTTATAGACTGGTTTTATGTAGCTGACAAATTTGTAATTTCTTTTCTATTTTTAAAAGCATTCAAAACTCTGTAAGTTAATCACAGCTTTCTGACTTAAGATTAGGCTTGATGCATACCTTTTTTCCACCAAGTAGTAACAATCTTTTAAAATTCAGTTAACTTACTTTAAGTTCACTGAATCATTTCGTTTGTCATAACACAGTCTTTTATAACCTTTTGTGTATAAATAGGGAAAATTAATTGCTTCTTGCAACATCAAAGTGTTGTTTCACTATACATTTAATCATTAGCTTTAAATGCTCCCAAACTAATGTTCCAAGACATTGCGAAGAGGTAATAAGTTCAAAGCAATATGAAACATAAAGCAGGACTCCAGAGTGAGTTGAAAGGATTTTCTTTAAATACATAAGAGCTTTCAAACTCATTGTACAAAACTTTGTAGGAATTTTGGCCAGAACTAAAAGAAGAGCCTTACTCCCATATTTGAATGGATTACCAGATCTGCTAGATACTGTATGCCCTTCTGAACTCAAACAATCTGTCTCAAAGAAATAAAAAATATAACATTAAGCTTAATTTGTTCTGATATATTTCAGAAGTTGTGCTTGAGACATATTAATGAATCTGATGAATGGTACACATGCTTAATATAAGGTCTCAGAAAAGTCATGGGTTTCACAATGTTGTTAATAGCAGGAACTTTAAACGGTGAGCTTTCTTGTACATGGTCAACTTTCTTTTGTTTTCTATTTAACAAATATTTAGGCTCAATCGTTTATGAAGATACATGTTTCAGTAAAAATTTCTATCTCGAATAAGTTATTTCTCTAAACCATGTCATCAGCCCTGGAAATATCTGTGTGCTCAGATCCTAGGCACTCTGAATGTCCTGCCTTTGTCCTGGGGAGAGTTGCAGTGAGACAGACTGCAGCTATAAGTCATTTTACAAACTTAAAGAGAGAACAGTACAGGAAAGGTGAGGCATATGGAAGTCTTACGGATTTACTCTGAGGAGATTTAATGCCAACTACAAAGGCTACGGTTATGGTTGGACTCGAGGATCCTGAGGGTCTCTTCCAACTGAAATGATTCTATTATTCTACTGTTGTAACTATGACTTTCCTATATAGGATTTGAATCATGACCATGATTTTGTTTCACATAGCTTTCAATCTTTATCCTTAATTGGAAAACTGAGAGCAGCAAGATCCAGGCTGTCACTTGTTTTCATTTCCCATGCAAAACTGCACATCCATGAGTCTCAGGCTGAAAACACTAGGTACTGTTGCATAAAATGGAAATTTCTGAGTGCTAACACTGAGCTAAACATTTCACGCATACAGAGTACGTTTTTGTTAGCACTTTGCCTCAGCGCATTGTAGCACTGGACAAAGCACGAGACTGGGACCCCAGGGAACAGAGCTCAGAGCTTTGCACTGACATGATTTTACAGTGAGATAGTGAGGACTGTCTGAGCCTCAGTTTCTCTAAGTAGAAGGTGCCACTGCAGATATTTATCCTTCTCAGAAGGTCTTATGTGTAGCAATAACCAAAGGATTTTTTGAGAGCAACCCTTTGTAAAGTCTGCAAGACACAACTGTCCTTCAGTAAATATGGGCATCTGTAGCATCCAGTTCCACCATCAATTCAGTTTGACATCCTGAAAAATCAATTTCCATAGTTTTTTTTGTGTGTGTGATCTCCACCAGGTCATCACAGTTTTATCTTGATTGAAAATGGAAGCATGTTCACCATCCCAAATACCTCTACTTACTGTCCGGCTGTACAGGAAAAGGGGACGACAGCCAGGTACTGGTTTACAGACTGGCTCCAGCTGTCAACAGCTTTACTCAACTCCATCCAAGTACAGTAGCTCAGAAAACATGGGACAGTCTTTCCCTGTGTAGTTTTCCCAAGTGTTGTTCACCTTTTGGAAGCTGAATAGCACCTGTTCTTTCATTAGGCATACTGTATAGGTGCAGAGGAGAAGAAATAATTTCCTCATTGACTTTAAGCTCTTCTATCTTTGATGCATAGTAAATACATGCTGTAATATCTTTAAAGAAACATTCTATTACTAATTAAACAGTAATCAAGGGCTAAAGGAAATTCTCTTTCCCTTGGCTTAAACAGCTCAGTTCATATTGTTTTAAATCAAGAAATAAATCTAAAACTAAAATGTTCTCTATATAAATCTGCAGAAGATCATCCGAGATAGACAGCACCACATATGTTTATAGTTGAGAATCTGGCAGCCAGAAGATGTAACAACTGATGGTCAAGATGTTCTGGTTCAGAGTTGGAAAGTAAATAATTCCTGAGAGGAAGGATTCTACAGTTCTGGGCAGCTGATCAGGTAATAAAATAAATAAGCAATAAAATCCACTTCCTGTTTTGAGAGTTCACATTTCATACTGGCAAAATTCTCCTATTAAATTCAATTTCATGCTTCCATAAATAAACCTGGCACCTTTTTAAACACTTTTCCATCTGTTTTACAACTAGAAGTGTATTATTTAATGCACTCTTGGGATTCACACCAATGGGAAAAGGACTACTTGTGAAGAACACAACATTTTAGTTGGAAAGAGTACAGAAAAATAATCACTAGCTTCCCTAAATTCTCAAACAATTGTAACAGGACTCTGATGTAATCATTTTTATCAGGAAGGAGAGAGAGATTTTTTTTTTCCACTGTGTGTAAATGTTATTTTTATTCAACATGAAATGGATTTTGAACCAGAACAGGATATATACTTTTTGTTTATGAACAGATATTTCTTCTTCTTCTTCAAGATATGGAAATGGCTCCTATATGAGCTAACAGTGTAAGGAATGAATTAAGTCAGTTAATCTAAAAAACTCTTTGAGTCAGAAGCTATATTTATTGACAAAAGAACTATTATAGAAATGTAAGTAGTCATCTTTAATTTCTAGTGCCATTCGTATTTATAGATTCCCAAATTGCTGTACAAAAGCTCCATTGTTTTTATTTCATATGTGATAATATGTACATATCCTATAATAAAATATAATAAAAATATGTAATCATTTGCCCCAATCATCAGCAAGCCAGAGGCAGTTAGGCATCCTGAGACACAAACAACAGGACTAGGCACTTGACTCTCCTGTATCTCCATCTAGGAGCAGTGCTAAGAAGAACAACCTACAATTCTCAGGGATTTTCTGTTCCATGATATGAGCATGTTCCATGGTCATCTTTGATACTGGACTGAGCTGCGTTGGTGGAACAGATTGAAAGCACTAAAAATGCACGCCTCTGCTTCTTACTCACTGGCTCTTCTGCCATTATTTCCAGTAAATAATTCAAAAAATATGTGGCTTAGCCACTTATTTTTAAATGTGAGATGCAACAATGTCAGTACTTAAGGCAGAGAACCTCTTGACCTCCCCAGCACTTATTTCATTGAACACCAAAACATCTACTGAGTCTACAAAGCTCCAGCACATAGAGCTTCCACTGGGTAGAGAAATCAAGCTTGGGGAGAAAATGTGTGTCTTTTCAAGGACATGGTAGTGTGTCTCATATAGGGAACACAGAAGCATTTGCAGAGATGAAGGAGTCTTGAAGCTATACTAGAAAATAACATTGCATGATTGTCCCAGGAAAAAGGAGAAAATGTGGGGCCTGACAAAGGAAAAACTGTCTCATCATAGATGGATCTCTTGCCTCTTCTTCCATGGAAAATGAAAAAGGCTTGTCAATCCCATGTCATTACTTTTCTGTTTGAGTGCTCACAAGTACACATGCAAACCAAATACTCACGTAGTTAGACCCATCCAAAATCCTAACATGAACCACAGAAAGCATGCAAAGGATCTTCAGCTCTAACATGTGCTGTGGATATTCTCATCAGTCAAAGGCCCTAATCCATGCACTATAGGCTTTGAATAAGTTTGACCCCTTTTGGTCAGACATCTGTAGAGAGGCCTCTTGAAGTTTCAAATACGATGCACTTCCTTGGCATGCTGGTTCCAGATGACTTTCTTATTGCTGCACTGTAGAGAATTTTTACCTTTTTAAGTAATAGTTGGGAAAATTATTTAATACTGCCTTTCTGATTTGGCCTTCACATTGTCTTTGTTACTGGGGCAGATTTACTAGGGGATCAAGGGAACAAGGGGCAAAACTACCCCTTGATTATATCTGCACTCATAAATTAAACAGCTCCAGAGAGCATTCCTGGGGTATTGGAAGTCAGTCAGTCATATACATTGTTAAATTGTTAGCAGTCCTTGGCATGGTTTTGACCCAGTTCAATGAGTACCCTTCCAAACAATTCCCGGGGAGGTGTGGGAGTTAGACTGGGCCAGGGAGGCCTCTGAAGAGTCACTTTGAATGCCACCACACTGTTTTAGAGGGTAAGAGAGCTCAGTGGTACGGTATGAGCTGTTCCATGCTAGTTGATTTCACTGGCAAGGAATAACATCGGGAGTGAATTTAACAGTCACACAACCCTTATGATTTCTGCTTTATGCATGGCAGTACTAGGATCAAACAGCAAGAGCACTGTTGACTTGATTTTCCCTATATCAACACTGCAGCTGCATCCAGTTGAATAGAGAAAGACTTTCATCTTAAGAACAGGACCAATACACTCTGTGGGTTTTTTTTGTATTTCCCCTTTCTTTCCTACTATTATTTTTTCGTGTTCCCTTAGCATCAATAGCTGGTTTTAATAGATGATAAGTAAAACTCAAAAACTATTTTTTTTTTCCAAAGCAGCAGCTTGATGCTTTCTAATTGCCTAGAGGCAACATACAATTTTGACTCAAGTCAGCATCTCCCATCAACATTTCCTTTTTTGTCATTTAGGGACTAAAAAGAGCCCCAAAGTATTTCCTGCATTCACAGCTTGTTACTGCTCCCTAGGGATTTCAAGCACATAAATCTTCCTAGCTTTTCGCAAACAGAAATTGCCTTGTGGTAGTCTCAACAATGATCTTACTGATTTATATAATTTTCCTGGGTTTTGATGCAACATAGTAAATGCAGGAATTCCCTTGAAGTTTTGTGAATGTGTGTAAGTGAAGGTGCGTATATGTATACAAACACACAGGCACACATATGTATATATATACATATATATGACCTGCTGAGCAGGCTGTTCCAGGATCTAACTGCTGAAACAGATAAGAATCTTCTGATTGCCAGATTGAATTTATTCAGACAGGTTTATACCTTTCTGTTCTAGTGCCAGCATCATCCTTTGGTTTAAATCACTGTTCTTTTTCTCTGGTATTTATATCTGTGATGTGCTTATGGAATGTAATCATATTACTTCCCAGTTTTCGTTTGCCAGGCTAAACTAGCTCTCATGACAAATTAAATAAACCTGTTATTCTCTGATCATACCAGTAGTCCTTTTCTGCATCCACCTTTCCTCAGTATGGGTTACCAGAATTGCATGCAAGATTACACTTAACATGTCATCAGTGCTCTGTGAAACACCACTAATCCTTACATACCTCTGCCTAATTTTGGCAATAAACCTGAAAAGAATTAACTTCAGAAATTTCTAGCTGATAAGGTCTTCATATCACCACCCACTTCACCCCTCTCCAAATGTAATTTTTATCTTGTTGAATCCAAGCCCAATCCTACCATTCTCGATATCACTCAGTTTCTCAATGTTCACTGTCTCATAATTCTGTGCCTCTGACAGACTTCAGGGCAGATCTCTTGTATCAAAGCCATTAATGGGAACATTAATAACCTCTTCAAAATTATCATTAAGCAACAAAGCCATTTTCTCCTGACCTGGAGTTCCTTTACTGGCAGCTGCTCCAGTGCCCTTTCTGGCGAAATCCTGAGGAGCTTTGTTGCTCCTTTACCAATTCACATCTCTTTTGGCTTTGCTGCTAATCTCTCAATAGCCATGTTAAAAGTTTTCACTGATGTCCAGAAAGTATTTGTCTCGTTTCCTCTTTCTGGCAATTTATTTATTTTAAAAAAGAAAAATGATGGTTAGTTTATCATGACCTGCCTTAGATAAACTCTTTCAGTAATTGACTTCCATGCCTTTAGTTATTCTTTTATTTAAAAAAAATATTTTTAAGACATCAGATTATTGAACTAAAGTGTAGGTGGCCTGTAGTTGCTCAGACCACTTTCTCACTCCAGCTTCTTTACTGTGTGTGTGGTGTGTCTCCAAACATTAGGCACCAATGAGGCTGTATGCATTTATTAGAAATATTTGCTGCTCCACTTGAAATTTTGTTTGCCAATTCCCTCTTGGGATTATTACTAATTTTCCAATTTTTTCCCTCATACAGTACAGTAGACATCTCAAATTATGCTTCTATCTTGACTATGTTCATTTCCATTTCTATTTCTTTTTCCCCCACATTCAAAATCTTTGCCTATTTCCTTGAAATCTGAGCTAAAACATAATTCAGTTTTCAGCCTATACTTTATTTATTCTCAGTGTCTACCCTATCTTCGCTGCATTCTGGCCCTACTTATTTTTTCCACCTTTGCTCTTTTTATTCACATGGCTGAAGAATCTTCTGCTATGTGTTTTAATATCCTTTGCAAAGTCTAACTCAGCTTGACTTTTTGTTATTCTCATTTTATCTCCACATTTTTTGGCCTCTAAGGCAGTTTTCTTTGATGATCAGTCATTTTCCCACTAATCAATGTAGGCACTCTGCTTATTTCTAATATCCTTTTTTTTTTTTTCCTTTGTGACTCTTCATCTGGTCAGATCTGGAATCACTTCCTGCTAGGTTTTGTTGTGTTTTTTTTCTCTCTGAGACAGATTCATGATAAGTTTTGCATCCTTCACTTTAAGGCTTCTTCTACGTTCAAGTATCAAATCCAGGTCCAGCCATGTTAACTATATAGTTTCCACTGGTTTTCAGAGTTTGGAAATTAAGACTGTTGATGTTTATAATTTAAATTTCAATTTAATTTAAAATCATTATCTTGTGGTAGCTCAAGTCCGGTGTCATTTTCATCGCTGAGGTCTTTGATACTTATCAACATCAAATTTAAGTTTGCTGCATCTTGAATTGAATCAGTGGGTAGCTAATTAGAAGCAAGCCACAGACTTCTTCTGTGCTTTTGATCTAGGAACTATTGATTACTAATCTGAGCATTAATGCTTATACGTATGGTTAAGCTCATAGAGACTGCTGTGATCTGGTCTTTGTCTCTTAGACCCAGCAGGCACAGCCTGACCATGTCCATAATTGCCAGTCTCTCTTTGCTTTCAGAATATGACGACCACAACCAAACTCTCTGTCAGGTACTTCTGCGCCCATGCATATTTCTAAACCCAGAACCTGTCCTACTCTGCTAACCACCTCAGGCCAGAACCATGTTGGGCACCATTTTAACCATTTTAGGAGCACAGTGAGCCCATGTCTGTACCTGAGCAGTGCTTAATTTACAATGTAGCCTGAGACGTCTGGTCTGCTCCACACTCAGAGGTGGGGAAGTTGGAAGTGGGAGGAAGATTTCAGCTCCCTTCTTTGCCTATCAGAAAGACAGAACAAACTTGAGTCACCACACTCTTCAAGCATGCTGGTCTTTTCACTAGGCAAGGCATAGCAAACTTGAAGAGATCCAAATGCTGTTGCTCTAAGAAGAGCTGGCTCTCCAATGTGAAATGGCAAGGCCTACCTCATCAACAGGGTCTAGGCTGCTTGCCTTTGGTGTTAGGCATAATATGGGGAAGGATACCACTACTTTACCAGTGGGTTTGGCAGAATTTTGTTAGGAAATAGAACGGCTGAAGTGTCTGAGTCCCACTCCAGCACCTGAGATACGCTTCAACAGCTAAAGCACATTTTGATACCCCCAAAACTGAACTGTTGTTCCTTCAGACTTGCTGAAGTTGTTTTGTAACAAAACCACAGTGTTTTACACTATTGAAAAAAATCACATAATTTCGAGTTCTTACCCAGGAAATTTATCTCCAATTAATCTGACCTTATACTGCAATGCAAAATGGAAACTTTTCAAGTCAGTTTAGACAAAATGATTGTCTACTGTAGAATCAGGTGAACCTCTGACAAAAGGATTTTTTCCTTCCTTTTCTTAAAAAATCTAAAGCTCCAGAGTAAAACTCAGCAGAAAACCCTGCAGTAATGCTTTGTCTTTTGGGCGGTATAGATGTACTTTTCAGAATCTTGATCTGTTTAAATTTCAGCTGTTTGGTTATTTGAGATTTGTTTTGCTTTGAATGCAATAATGTAGGTTTTGACATAGTGCATCACACTACGAGTCAAAACATGCCCAATAGTCTCTGAGAAACCATGAACAATAAATAGCAAATTCTGAAAGATGGACAGGTTATGAACAATGGATTAGTTCAAAGGTTTTTCCTAAAAGCTAGTCACATTTCTATAAACTATTTCATTTGTGAATAACATATTAACTTCACAGACATAAGGAACACTTCCTGAAACAGAATCTTAATAAAGTAAAACGACAAAGCTTGCTGGGTATTTCCTTCATAATTTATAGTTCAGAGAGTTTTCTTTATACACCTTTTTGTTGAAATATTTGACATTTAGAATATCATATATTATTTTAAATTGGAAAAAAATAAGGTTTTGAGATTCAAAATGTTTAAAATCTGTAACAAAACTTAAGTTTGATATAGGAATTAAGAAAGTCTGTTTTGCTTGTATTGTTCCCTTGGGCTGCTGTGATATTAGGAGTAAGCATCTTTAATATACTGGGTAAAGAATATGCATCATCTAGATAAGGTACCCTCTTTCTAAAATGTTATCACCTCTGTGAGAAATACAGGACTGGTGTGCCCTGAAATTCTTTTACAGAAATAATAACAGAACTCATTTTACAGTCATTGATTAGACCTAATCTTGAGAAGAATTATTTTTATGTAATTTGCATTGCTGCATGTTTTCCTCCAGTAGCAATATTATCTCTACCAACACAGTTCAGATCTAAATGAGGATTAATTTATATCAACTGAGACTTCTGAATTAACAGAGATGCCTTCTTCAGAAAGAGGAATTTGACACTAAATTTGGTCTAGTAACATGTTCCAGATTCTGTAGAATTAAGCACTCTCAAGTCTGTGGAGTTCCACATTCATGTTTCACATGTCATCCCTCGCGTACAGAATCAGAACCTTGCAGTAATTTATAAAATTTTGTTAAATACTAGGTGCCATGATAATGTGATGTTTCCAATAGGTTGCACAGTGATACATGAAATGTTTTACAATTATCTGGAGAAAGAAATAGTTTCTGCATTCAATAAAATCTGGAAAATTAAAAAGTAAGAGAACAGCCACAGCAGTTTTCAGTCAACATGACTGGTCTGGGGGATGATACTGTAGATTAGTCTTTTCTGTGGTTGCCTTTGCATCTGCTCTTAAACTGCTACACAACATCGCTGTGACTGTGTTATGCAGTTAGAAAAGATTTAAGCTCCAGGACTAGGTGTGGGTACTAGAAGTGACAACTTGTATGATCTTCTGCAGGACATAAACAGTAGTATTTCCCCAAATTAATGCCTGTTTCTATCTTAGTAAATGCAGTTGACCTAGAGTGCTGAAACTAATGTCAGTTTAAAGGCTTCTTAAGATGAAGAATCTATACAGCTTCTAAATGTTCAGCCAATTACCTGAAAGTACCTTTAAAAAATGTACCAATTAGTCACTTCATCCTGTAGAAGTAACACTCAACCTACACATTTGCCCTTCTGCTTTTCTATGAGGACCATGAAACTTGAAAGGCACCGAGAAAATCAACATATTCAGGCTATTCAGGACCTGAGCTTCTCAGGAGTACACTGTAAGCACTAACTCTTTTTTATTATTTTTTTTTCTTTTTCTTTTTCAGCCTTTAAAAAGTCTTTTTCCTGGTTAGAATGTGTTCAGAAGGGTGAAAAGCCAAAATTAACTTAAGATAGCTGTAAGCTACTTAAAAGTTCACAACTAGTGCAGGTCTCAAATCACAGATAACATGGAATGCCTAGGGGCATCACACTTACATCAGACATCCAACTTCAGAAATTTTTTTGAAACAGAATAGAAAAGGGAGCTATAAGAAAGACCAATGATTTAAAATGCTTCCATAAGTTTATCTTCTGAGACATCAAACATGTAAATAACTTTTTAATTGCACTGAATAATTGGTGCGGATCGTAAGCATAGCTGTTTTTCTAAAACAAAGGAATCTGAAATTGTTTTTCAGGTATTATCTGCATGTAAATATCTCCTGGCAGTATCTCAGGTACATCTTCAGACATTTTATTAACAGGAAAAACTGCTGTCTAAGACTCAGATTCTTTCTCAAACAGCTCATGTAAACAGCCACCAGAAAATGAGCACGATCAGAAAGGATGAGGAAGTGTATATAATGTCCCCTCTGAGGTAACGTGGCACGGAAGTATTAAATTCTCATCAGACAGTTGATGAATTTTAAAAGCTTTCTGTTTTTCTAGGACGTCTCTTTCCTGGCTGGTATTCTCAGCAGGAATTGTATATGTTTATTCTGAGAATGGCACCACAGCTGGCCTTCCTACTTCTGTTGAAATGAGTTTGCCTTTTTGTTCATATTTAATAAAACTTGTTTTTCCCTTCTCCTTCTTGAGTTCTGTTTCTTCTGTGTTATTTTTTCTAATCTGTCTCTAAATCTTGCTTGACTGTTCTCATATCTTTCAACCTTTATTTCTCTCATTTAATAATTCGCGTTACTCTGCAGGTTAGCTTTTCTCTCTATGTCATTCATTATATCAAATCCTTCTCTTCATTTCTGATAACCTTGATGTATCAATCATCTGTTTCCTCCAGTTTCTCCAGCTGTTGTAACAATGCCACCTATAATGTTTCTTAATACTTCTCATTGTCATACTTAGGACCTCATTTTTTGCAACAGCCTGGAAATCTTATGTTTTCTATTTGTCTCTGATCTGAGTGTTATTTAACTTGTCACTGCAACAAGAGTAAGACTTGTGTCTGCAAAAGTTGCTTGGATTTAAATAGTCTTGTTTGATGTTTCTCAATTACAAGCTTTTTAATGGTTACTGCTGCGTTATCACTGATTTGATGACTGGCACAACATAGAGCTTTTTAAATTAAAAGGAGCTGTACAAACAAACTTATCCTTTTCATTTCTACCTCAAGAGTACATATATCTTTTGTATTATGCTATCTAGTTCCTATTTTTTAACTGTGTTGAATTGAATGAGCACCCTGACTTTTAATATATTATGATTTAATATTATGATTAAAAGAATATGACTTAATTCCATCTTCCAAGTGCTGCGAGTGTATGATGCAATGGTTTTATTCTTGTCCTTTTTTTGGTCTTTATATTCACCTGAAGCATTCTCAGTAGAGTTTTCCCCTTCCTTGTGATCTATATGTAAAACATTTTATTTTTACAACCTCCATTTTCATCAGCTGTGCTCAATTTTGTTAACTAAAACGTATTCTTTTAAACTGTGAAAGTGAAGAGGGAGAGAAAATTCAGTAGTTTTCTCATTGCCATTGCTATGATTCATATGTTTCTTGTGTTGGAATTTCTATAAACAGGAGATTCAGACTATGAATCCGAAAAAGCCAGCTATCATGTTTTTATCTTTTCCAAGAATCATGTGGCAACGCAACAATGGGAAGCAGAATAGCATCATGCCTTGGAATTGTGACCCATGGCTGTCATTGATAATTGCACCATGATGAGATGTTGTAATCTTTTGTAACAGGGCACAGAGAAAAGCACTACATTATTATGATAAAGAGGTATCTTTCTCAACAAATGACAATCATGGCAGTAAGGTGAAGTTCCTGGTGACTGGAAAAAGGGAAACACTGCACCCATTTTTAAAAAGGGTAGAAAGGAGGACCCACCAACCTGTCAGCCTCACCTCTGTGCCTGGGGAGATCACAGAACAGACCCTCTGTTATGATAAGCTATGATAAGGCACTTTGAGGACAGGGAGGTGATTCAAGACGGCCAGCATGGCTTCACCAAGGGCAAGTCCTGCCTGACCAACCTAGTGGCCTTCTACAATGGTGTAACTACATCAGTGGACAAAGGGAGGGCTACGGATGATGTCTATCTGGACTTCTGTAAAGCCTTTGACATGGTCGTCCACAACATCCCTCTCTCTCATTTGGAGAGATATGGATATGATGGTAGACTGTTCAGTGGATGAGGAACTCTCTGGATGGTCTCACCCAGAGAGTAGTAGTGATCAACGGCACAATGTCTGGATGAACAGTGGTGACAAGCGGTGTCCATCAGGGGCCCATACTGGGACCAATGTTGTTTAATATCTTCATCAATGACATAGTCAGATCAAGGGCACCCTCAGCAAGTTTGCAGATGACACCAAGCTGAATGGTGCAGTTGACATGCCTGAGGGATGGGATACCATCCAGAGGGACCTGGATGCCAGCCAGAGGGAGCTGGACAAGCTTGAGAACTGGGCCAATGCAAACCTCATGAGGTTCAACAGGGTCAAGTGCAAGGTCCTGCACCTGCATCAGGGCAATCCCTGGTATCAATACAGGCTGGGGAATGAAGGGATTGAGAGCAACCCTGCAGAGAAGGACATGGGAGTACTGCTGGAGGAAAGACTGAACATGAACTGGCAATGTGCACTTAGTGCAGAAGGCAAATTGTATCTTGGGCTGAATCAAAAGGAGCGTGGGCAGCACATCGAGGGAGGTGATTCCGCGCCTCTGCTCCAATCTGGTGAGACCCCACCTGGAATCCTGAGTCCAGCTCTGGACCCCTCAGTACAGGAAAGACATGGACCTGTTGGAGAGGGACCAGAGGAGGCCACCAAGATGATCAGAGGGATGGAACAGCTCTGCTGTGAGGACAGACTGAGAGAGTTGGGGTTGCAGCCTGGAGAATAGAATTCTATGATTCTATGGTGGAGAGAATGTTCCTGGGAGTCCTTATCGCAGCCTTTCAGTATAGAAAAGGAGCCTCTAAGAAAGATGGGGACAGACATTTTAGCAGGGCCTGTGACAACAGGACAAGGGGTGATGGTTTTAAACTAAAGGAGGGAAGATTCAGGCCAGACATGAGGAAGAAATTTTTTACAGTGAGGGTGGTGAAACACTGGCCCAGGTTGCCCAGAGAGGTGGTGGATGCCCCATCCCTGGAGGCATCCCAGGCCAGGTTGGATGGGGCTCTGAGCAACCTGATCTGGGTGAAGATGTCCCTGCTCATTGCAGAGAGGTGGACTAGGTGACCTTTGAAGGTCCCTTCCAACCCAAACTATTCTATGATTTTATGAAATCAGTTGAACATTGTGTGTGTGTATATATATAGATAGATATATGTATATGCATGTATTTAGTTTTTCATTTCATCTTGTCAGGTTATAATTTGTCATGTGTCAAGAGACATTTCTATTAAGCACGCTTTTCCTGGAAATGTTAGCTTCTTTTTTTAAATCTTATTGAGCTGTGATGATGTGCAGTTAATTATTTTTTTTTTTTATGTCAATAGGTTTTTGAGTGAAATCCCTTTCTGTACACATTGTATCCTGAATATTCTTAGAGTAGCACTCTATTTGTATATTTTGCCATAAAACTGTAGAAGAAAAGGAAGCTTAAGAACTCTCAGATGACTCTATGGATATTTGCATTAGTGGCTTTAAAAATTTCAGCAAAGTAAGTCTTTTGGATGTTCACCTATTAATGCAAAAGTATTTTCTGGAGATATTTTTGTGAGCTTTGGGTTGTCATGTCTGAAAGGAATTCAGAATGGATCTGGGTTTCATCAGATTTTTCAGACTTTTCCTAATCCCTCCTTCCCTGTAAGGGCACGATCCTAATACAAGGTCTTTTTCCTTGCATTACATCGATATAAGCTACTCCTTTCCATCAACAGGTCAGATCTTGTTTTACTTCAGGCATATTTGGCAGAGACATCCCTTTCAGTACTGGACTTTATTTGTTCAGAAAATGTGAAGTCATTCCATCTAAGTTATGATATCCTCAAAGTTTCACGGATTATCACAATTTTACATTAAACTTTGTGATCTCTGAGGGTTTTCTGAAAGCCATACTCATTGCAAGTATAGAGTCTCATCTTTTCCTTAGTTAGGAGTAATGATTTGTTTTCCCTCACTCGCATACTATACTTACTGGAGGAAAAACCTCTTTTCATCTCAGCCTTTCACCTTGAACTTGCCCTGTTTGGGATGAAATTAGCTCTGAATGAAGTCAGAAATTTGATGATTCTGTTGCCTAGAGTTTGGGACACACATATGGAACAAGAGAAGTGTGTGAGGAAAATTTTAAAAAGTGTTCTTAATCAAACGGGGAGTATATTTGAAACTTGGTTGTCATAGCTGAGGTGCTATGATCCTCTCATAATCAGTGTGTGGGTGTACTCTTGACAATCCTTTTTGTAGAAAGAATTTTAATTACTTTAGGAAACCAGTGAATTAACAATTTAAAGATTTTTCTTAAAGTTTTTTGTTCTATCCAGACTGGTCACTAACTTTGACACAGCTAATAACTGGTTTCTGAAGTTTCAGATCAACCAGAACAACTTTGTGCCTAAAATCCTCACATAGGCACATAAAACTGCTCAGCATTTCATTCTCCATGCATAGATCAAAGAAACTAGGAGCAGGAGGAGAAGGAAGAGTATTTGACTGCATTATTTGCAGCAGCCTCTAAACAAATTCTGCTTAGACCTTGTCCAGAACAAACAATGTTTGCTTTGCTTTAACCTTGTGAGGTTGTGCCATGGGAAGCTGTAGAACAGACTTGCAGAAAGATGAGGGAAGGACTTTGAGGGAGCAATCATGGGAACCACAAGGCAAAGTGTAAAAAACCATCCAAAGCATTTTGCTTAACAATATCCCAATAGGCACAGGCATAAGCAAATGACTCAGTGACCTGCCTGAAAAGCTTGGGAGTAAATGGAAAGATAGGCCAGCAAGGGTCTTCAAAGTAAAAACTGGCGTAACTGAGAAAAGCAGTGAACAGCAGGATATAAAGACAATACAAGCATCAAGCAACTGGTGTTTGCAGAAACCTTCTGAACAGCAAGATCGTCAGAGCCCAAAAAGGCTATTAGTTTTCTAATGGGGTGCAAGATGCTTGGAACAGGGCAAGACTTTTAGCTGTGTGGGTGCAGGGAAAAATCTCTTGGAGAACTTCTACAGAAAGAACACACACAACTTACATCTACACTAAGTGGGGAAAAAAAGTGGCTCAGGCTTCAAGCCCTGATAACAGTCTGTAGGGGGATGCTGTAGCAATCTTGAAGAGATGGAAGGCTGAATGGTAAATCACCAAAGCAGTGCAGCTTCTAAGAGAGAAATTATTTGAGGAATATATTGTCATCTGACAAACCTCTTTTATCTAACTCTAGTCTTATTAAAAAAACAAAAACAAAAACAAAAACAGACAAAGCAAAACAAACAAACAAAAAGCCCCAGATACAAATACACAAAAAAATCAAAGACAATGACAAACCCCACAATTTTTTGCTAACTTACTAAAAATTAAGATCTATCTAGTTACAGACAAACTTGAGATATTTTATGTCCATATTGTTAAAGTTCAGAAAAGATGTAGGCAACTGGAAATAGTATTACACTGTAGAAGATTCTTGGCAATCTTAGCTCTAGGTATTGCTAACTGTGTAACCTGTAATATGCCTTTTTGGCAGAGGCACAGATTGAGCGTACATAAAAAGGTTAAAATAGTATTAAAAATAGTGCAGAGAATTAGAGAAAAATATGGTAGATAGATGGTATCTAACATGTACAAAAGCTTTCCACAGAGACATGTGTCATGAACTATTCATATTGAAACAGCAAATATACTAGCCTTCTAATTATTTTAGCATTAGAATTGGTTTTATGCTAGCCAAGCAAAAGGAACCTGTAATGGTACAGGGTAGGATAATAAAAGAAAAATGTTTAACCTTCCCTCCAAACTCATTCTGCCAGATCCTCTCCTTGCAAAACTCAATTGGCTACAGAAGGGCTACACCAGAGAAAAAGTCATTCCGGTTTGATTTTCGCAATGTGATAGTAAGCTCACTCATTTTTCTGTACTTTCATTAACCTGAAAAATATTGGCACGTAGCACACTACCCTTCTGAGGAAGGACGGTTCCCCAGCAATCACAGTTGAGTCCTTGGCTGTCAGGGACTGTCGTATATGGAAGATTCATCCACCTGCTGCTGCCTCATTCCTGGCAGCAGAATCTGGTTTTGTTCTCTGTCAGCATCCTGCCCCGCTGTGTGTGAGGCTCCCTGGTAACATCTGTCATTACCAGCATTGTGAAACACAGCGATCTCACTGCTGAAATCTTCTGCGTTCCCGTGCCGATTGTATTGTTTTCTTTTGCTATTAAATAACAGTCAAAATCCAATTTTTTAAATATTTCACAACTTCTGTAATTCCAGCACAAGTCCAACTACCTCATGAGTCTGGCAGACAACCAGTTCATATTAAATACTGCTGTAAACAGCCAAGGTAGTGATGCTAGCTTCCTTGGTGTGGGATATACAGTTAAGTTATAACTCCTTACAAAACAGATCAAATTGGGGAGGGGAAAAATTACATGCCCCATTTCTGAGGCAGGATACATAACACAAAGATTTTAGCAGCAAATAGTTATGCACAAATAAAATCTTTCACCTTTTCTAAAATTCAAGACTACATAGAATTTTAATATTTCAATAATTGTCTTATCACAGATAAATGAAAATTGTCCATCTGTAATCTGAAAATACAAAATAATTATTTTCACCAATGATTTTCCATCGAGGATAGAAGGATTCTAGGGAAAAACAAGCAAACAAATAACATGAACAAACAAACAAACAAACTAAAAGGATACTTTTTCTAGTTTTGGGAGCAGAAAACTTTTCAATTCTTGGAATTTTAGTTTGTCAGCAAGAAATACGGAAGTTTGAGAAAATGTGTCTATTATTTTTGAAGTTTTGGGTTAGGGAAAGAGCATAATTTATTATTAGTTGTTATCTCCATGATGATGGGATAGAATCACTAAAAAAATATGAAATAAGAAAAGTGTCACACTTCTTCAAAGTAAATTAGCATTAACACAGGATATAAACTGGCATTTTTTTGTTTCGTTTTTATGACTATTTTCAGGATACACCATTTATTCCTACTTCTTGATTTAAAGGAAGATTTTTTTTTTAACATAGTTGCCTATATTCATATTGCAGATGATTGTAAAGCTATCCATAAACATTTCAGATGTAACCATAGAAATATCCAAGTTGTTTGAAACTTCATGCATACTTTGTTTCAGAAGTCATACCTATGACTTCTGAAAGAGTTTACTGAAAAAAATGAAAATACATGCACAGAATCCTAGATCAACAAACAGCAGAAAAGTCATATTTTCTAGATTTCATAAATTATATATTCCCATTTTCCACTTTTCTACAATTCTAGTCTGCTAAGCACCCTCATATAAAGGGAATTAATGTGTGGCAATATAAACATTTGTAAAAGTTTTAGTTTTAAAAATATATTTCCACCAGATGTCAGCAATGCACTCTGCAAACTCAAGCTGTCAGAGGTTTCAAACTTTCCCTTGTGTTGCAGAAATCATATAACATACTAGACCATATTCAAGCAACCAGAGAAAAACAAAATGACCAACAGTGCTTCTGAAGAGACTCATGACATTACTAAGCTTGTCCAGCTATTAAAGTGATTCTTTACTTAGTTTCCTCTGGGAAGGAGATTTTATTACATATTGGACCAATAACATGCTCATTTTGTTTTTTCTCAAAATTCTGTACAATGCTGACTTTCTTATTTTTGTGCATGTTTTCCTGTATTAGATTGTCTGAGGCCAAATGCTGGGTCCTGCACTTGGGTCACAACAACCCCAGGCACTACAGGCTTGGGGAAGAGTGGCTGCAAAGCTGCCTGGTGAAAAAGGACCTGGGAACGTTGGACAACAGTGGCTGAACCAGCATATGAGCCAGAAGTGTGCCCAGGTGGCCTGAAAGGCCAACAGCATCCTGTCTTGTATCAGGAATAGTATGGCCAGCAGGACTAGGAAACTGATCATCCTCCTGTACCCGGCACTGGTGAGGCTGCACCCTGAATCCTGTGTTCAGTTTTGGGCCCCTCACTATAGGAAAGACATTGAGGTGCTGGAGAGAGTTCAGAGAAGGGCAATGAAGCTGGTGCGGGGCCTGGAGCACAAGTCTTGTGAGGAGCGGCTGAGAGAGCTGGGGCTCTTTAGCCTGGAGAAAAGGAGGCTGAGGGGAGACCTTACCGCTGTCTACAACTACCTGAAAGGAGGTTGTAGCATGGAGGATGTTGGGCTCTTCTCCTAAGCAACAAGCAACAGGAGAAGAGGAAATGGCCTCAAGTTGCACCGGGGGAGGTTTAGATTGTATATTAGGAAAAATTTCTTCACGGAAAGTGTTGCCAGGCATTGGAACAGGCTGCCCAGGGAAGTGGTGGAGTCTCCATCCCTGGAGGTGTTTAAAAGACATATAGATGAGGTTCTTAGTGACATGGTTTAGTGGACTTGGCAGTGTTAGGTTAATCGTTGAACTCAATGATCTTAAAGGTCTTTTCCAATCTAAGTGATTCTATGATCATTAATATTGTATTTTAGTTTACTGTGTTTTATTGTGAGACTATGGAGGGAAAAGAAATAATGAATATATGTTGGACACTGGCTCTGTAGTGTTTATTTACCTGAAAATTTTAGAGCAAAAGAGAAGTACACTACACCATGGGGAGTGGTAGAAGCACTGGGGTCAGTGGTAGAGGTTGCAATCTTCATGACTTCTTCTTCACCAGGAATTCAGGCATCCAGCTGTAACATCCAAACCAAACACAGAACACTGGCAGGCTCTGGTTTGGTTTCACAGGGATAACTTTGCTGTTACTTATTAGCTTAAACCTCTTAAAAGTCACTCAGATACAACAACAAAAAGCTGAAGAATGACCTCTACTGAGGCAATAATGTGTGTGTGGGGCCAAAGCAGACACGACGGTTTTTACACTACAGTGTCCCTGGCACTACACTCCAAGATTTCAGAACACTGGAGAGTTTTTGTTTTTCAATGGTTTATAGAAATTGTTTCACAAATTCTCTTGGAACAGTGTTGATCTGCCAGAAGCTGAATTTTCAGATTTGGCCAAAACTGCGTAGAAAAGATCCTCATCTCAGGGATAAAATTTCTCATTAAAACCACAAAAAAGCAAGACCCACTTCTGAGTGAGTAGGGAAGCCTGGGAATTCATTTAGTTCCTGATCAGCCTGACTCTCACTGGACTTTTAATAGTCCAGAGAAGTCTTCTGGCTGCCAGAGTAGGGATTAAGGTCTTGAACCATAAAAGCATTTAAGCATCAGCCTTCATGAGAATGAGAAACCAGATTATCTTTGTGTATTGAGCTTTAGAGGCTTTCTCTGGATCAATGGATAATAAATATATAAAGCGAAGCAGCTATACCAGGAAAAAAAGAATGTGTAAATTTCTGCAAAGATCTGTAGTTAGGGCTCATCCCCAGGAAAAGGAAGGTGTAGGTGAATTCTCTGATTACTGAGTAAGTAGGATTTGGTTTGTTCTCTCTTTTTTTGATGAAAACCTCAAAAGCTGTTGGGTCTGTGCCAATGCAGAACTGAAAAAAAAATGTTGGAAGTTATGGGAAAACTGATTCCTGCCCAGTTCCAATTATGGGTCTGGCTAGTACCACTCTGTATTAGTCACATAGTCTGATATGTGCCATTATACCATACAAATTTCAGCTGCTTATAACTTTGTCATAACATTAACCATTTGGACTGAAATTTTCCATGACTTTGCCTGCCTCAGTCTGATTTTTTGGTAGCTGCCAATAGAATTATTCAGGCCTTTCAAACAGAGATTTGGTGGCGGGGGGGGGTGGTGGGTTAGGGAGGGAAAGTGTGGCGTTTTTAATGTTAATAACTTCTATTAATTGTTTTATTTGAGTAGCATTTGTCTCCTTGTGCTCTGTACATGAGAAGTCAGAATCAGTAGAATCATGGCCTATGCATCTGTGCAATACGTGCTGAGCTCTGGAGAAGCAACTCACGTTTTCCCAAACGTTGAGCTCTTGTAAAAAAAGAAAATAACAACAACAACAACAAAAATCAGTTCACAATTCTTAGCAGCAGTATCTTTTGTTATAGCTTTTAGGAACTCCAGAGAATCTATACCTATCAATCAGGAGGAAACCCTACAGACAGCCAATTAGTAAGACATCGAAATATGTCAGTGAAAGGGGCTTCCCTACTTTGTTTCCTTTCCCAGCAAGAGAAAAAAAAAAAACCAAACTGGATTCCACCTCCCATCCTCATGGCTGTTTCCAGATGGGGTGCCAATCTCCAGAAAGTGGGAAAGCCATGTTGAGCTCGTCAAAGTCAACCAGGCAGAGTGGAAGAGAAAGCCTTCAGTTGTGTGATTTTGAACCAGGAGAAGATAAAAAACAGAATAAGGTGGTGCCAGGGGGATATGGGAAAATGAGACTGGGGAAAATAGCATGAGTTGGTGGGAACTGTGACTAGAATTGACACAGAAAACAGACTGAAACTAGATGGGGGTGTTGGAAATGGAACTGAAAGCCAACCAGGTGATATCGATTAAAGGAAGGCGTGAGAAGGCAAAGTGGAGCTTGTAGATCAGGAAAACAGTGGGCTGAGCTAGAGACTGCAAAGAACTTATTGCAGAAGAAACTTGGGTTTTGCTGGGCAAGAAAACGGAAGAAGTGATCTGGTGACATAGGTGCATTTTGCAACGTGTTGTTAGTCCTGGGCCTGGTCTCACTTAAGTTGGGTTTTGAGGGTGAGATGACGTACACCATGCACACCCAGAGCTTGTCCTTTCATGGAGTCAAGGCAGAACCAGGGCAGGCTCATGCTGTCAGTATTGGTGTGGGTGTCACAGCGTGTTGAAAACAGAGCTGCTAGGAATTTCAGTTTGCAATTCAGTTCTCAGAATTTCCCAATGTTTCAACCTAGAATAAAGAAGAACACAGTTACTGATCAGCTGTGAGAAGGTGGCAAAAATTATTTTCCCTGACATCACTGGAAATGAGAGCAGAGATAGGGGAAAATGTAACTCTGGAAGAAAATACTCAGTTGCCTTAACAAGTCCACTCTATGTGAAAATGCATCCCATTCACTAAACAACTTTCGATGCCTAAAAAAAAATGCAGATAGCCAGCAGAAAATGCCTTCATTAATTACACAGTACTTGTCTGTGCCCAAAGCAGTCCTGACATAGAATGAAGAAGATTTGTGAGACAAAAATAGCATTAGCTATGTCATTAAAGACCTTTTTGTGATGTGTACAAACATGAGTGAGAGTAGGTTGAGAAAACAGTGTGAATTCAGTCTTTCATCAGTTTTTGAACACACTTTTATTGAACTTGTTTGTGTTTAATACACATTAGCGGAGATAGATTTATTCAAGCTCTTAAAAATAAACTGTATAAATTTAAGCTACTGTACCAAAGTCCAAACCCTGACTCATTTTTTTTTCTGCCTACTCAGTCAAATCTCCCTCTAACTTTGGTAGGATTAGGCTAGGTAAAGATTTAGGAAAACTCATCAACGACTTCATGATTTGGCTCAGAGCTCAGTGAAAAATGAACTCTTTAAAAAGACTGTCATGGAACTTACATAAATTTACCAAGTCGAAGTACAGAATATTCAGTGATTCATGGCAGTGTGGTTTTTATTAGAGCTTCTCTGAAACACAGCGGGCTTGCTTAGCAAGGGTTCACGCAAACATTTTCTTTGGTTTCAAGCTGCAAAGGTTCACACGCTCCAAGTTTCACTTTAAGCTTTGAGTCTTGAAAATGCCCTACTTTCACTCAATTTTTGTATCCAAACCATAGTAAAATAAATCTGGCATGAACATGAACCAAATTCAGGCTGGCTGAAGTCCACCTAAAGCTGCGAATGCAGTTTAGAGGCTTGATGTGCTAAAAGGCTTTTTGTTGTTCTTAACCGTAGCACTGACATCATGTTAATATTTACCTTCCTTCTCCTCATGATTGCATAGCACCTTTGCAAAACTACAGATTATGATAAAATCAATGTCCTAGTCATGAAGAAAGTAAAAGGATACCACTACATTTAGAAGTTTGGACTAGCCGGTTTCAAAAGAGATATTGGAAGAGTTTCTTCAGTGGTATAACTCCATTTTGTCCAATGTCATAGTATGGTGCTATTATAACACATCTTACAAACCATCCTTTTGCCTGCAACACCCTTGTTATGTTAGGAATTCTCCAGAAACGTCTATGAAGCGATCTTACTGACCACCCTTGAATTCCCAGAGAAAACACCTTTTTGCCATGTGCCTCTTAAGCACCTTGTATATTAAGGGCATTAAGTTGCCCAGTGCCATTTAATCACTTCTTTTTTCTCCTTTCCACGCATTTGTTAGCGTATTTGTTCCTCAGTTTCTAGAAGTTCACACAGTTTTTTTTTGTTGTTGTTGTTGTTCTGTTACTATATAAGTAACTACTAAAGCTCTTATTTTCCCATTTTCTTTCCTATGAATTAAGGTTTTCACCTCACTGCTCCTACTGTTTTCCTAGTTTCTCAGATATGCTTTTCAACCTGATCTTTCTGAATGCCAACATCCTGCTGTGCTTTCACCTCTCCACCTCTCCAGCAAAGTCAGGGAAAATTAAACTGGCTTGGGTATGGTTCTGATTTGATTGGAAAAATTTTTAAGCAGTTATAGACATAGTGAAGACATTCACTGATATTTGCTTGAAGGACAGTACCAATGTGACTTGAAGAATGAGAGAAATGTAGCAAGTGTTTGCCAACAAAGATGAACTGGACAGCAATATAAGCTGACTGAACTTTATAGCAGGAAGCACTCACATTAGCTCTGTATTTTAGACATCAGACTGCTATTAACACTGAATTTAAAAGCAACCGAATATGCTTTCACAGTGACCTTTAATTTAGAGCACAGGAATGCCTACTTTAGAAAAATCCTGATGTTTTAGAAGAATTTAATGCTAAACTTACTTTAATCTTAAGGTAGAAATTAGTACCTTGTAAATTTGAAGCTTATTTCTTATATCAACAGAAGTAGAAGCTATAGAAAGTGGCTAGGTGATTAAATGCCTTAGAGAAATACTAGCTGATGAGGATGAAATTCAGGCTACCAACTTAGATGTTAATTTGTCCTTTCTCGCAGTCAGGACAGAGCAGACGGAAATTATACCGAGCCTGATCAAACCACCGCTGACCAGACCTTAACCAATGCAATAGTCTGCAAGTTCCCCATGAACTCTGAGCTGGTCTAGTGCATTCTAGTGCTGATAGGTGCATTCCTTTTTCTGAAATAGAGAGTGGACTTTTCCTTTTTTTCCCCAAAAGGAGTCATAAAAACACAGAGTCCTATGCCACCTCTCATTTCAAATTATGACCAAGAGCTTGGTTTATTTGTCCTATGTATGGTCTGATACCACCTGAGTTGGTTTGACCATCCAGCTGCCATTATAGAAGGGTTTCCCTCAGGTCTCAGGTCATAACAGCCAGCTCCATAGGGACACCTTCAGTATCCCTGAAGATACAAAATTGCAGTAGACACTTGAACTTAAGCCACTTCCACCCTGAAGATAGGGGTAAGATGTTTTTTCTTGCCTGTTCAAAGTAGCTGCTATAGCTTGGTAGTTTGGATGTTTGTGGCATAAGGATGTAAGGATTTCAGCCTCAATAACTCACTCTCTCTAGTTTTCCTGCTTCCTCTGTGCATGAGCTATCCCTGAGGTAGGAGACCAAATTTGGATCCAGCAGCTTAACTTTTGGATGGCTGTGCTGTGCCTTGCATTCAGTGTTGTAATTTTGTTGTAGGTTTTTGCTTTTAGGGTTCTTGACCTAGTCTTTGAATTCCAAATGTTTTTTAAGTAGGAGCTAAATGCTGAGTTACTCATCTCAGTCAAGACAGCTATAACTCTGAGTATATGAGTTGTAGAAGTTCATGTGCCTGAGTAACTGCTGGCCAAAAGAAAGATCTCTACAGGCCTATACTATTACATGGAAATTCTTTTTTCAATCATAGTCTTTGATTTAGGCTTCTAAATCCTATCTAAAGTGCCCTCTAATTTCCTATATTCCTTTGTTCACCAAGCCCAAGTTACAAGTCCCACTGTATCGGAGAATTTCATAATCTCAAATGCCACATAACATTGCTGTGAAACTGAAAACAATTATATTCTCAGTTTAACAGATGATGGCTTAAGACACAGATAGCTTAACTGGCTTGAGCAAAATCATGCAGAGAATCTGTGGTAGGCAGTTGAGCCTTGGTTTCTCATATCCATCCTCCAAATAATCCTTGATTTCTCCTTAAGTGTGTGATTAAGTGTTCTGGGGCAAAAAGAAATACTGTCTGATACAATAAAAAGGCATGAGGGAGGAGAATGGGTGTAAGAGAATGATTTGATTAAATGAATGGCCAGGATAGGTGATAACATGGGTGCCTGTAGAGGGACTGATAGTGCCAGCTTCTGTAATGTATTCCATCTGCTTCATAAACAACCAAATAACTTCCTGGACCATCGCAGGTACACAATCATGTAATATATAGTAAGAAATCATTCATAAAGAAAGCAATAAAATGCTGAGAGCTAAAAATTTACAGAAAGCCACCATATTGTTACACTACAGACCAGAGGGCTGCTGTCATAGTTTAGTGATTCTGCTTAAAAAACATCGATGCCTGGATTTGTCGCAGCGACCTGAGGAGTGTGTGTGTGTGTTCATTCTGGCTCCACAGATTGCTAATAAAATAAACTCTAATCCCCAGGTTCAAATAGGCAGCATGAACAAACTGCTGCCAGGAGCAGCTCCCATCAAGCTCCATTCACTAGATATGGCACCTAAGATGACAATGATTTAAACTTAGATGCACTGGGTAGATGGTACCTAAATCTGGAGTGAAACTGTCACCTCCAATGACAGTGTTGCAGGGCTGCATGCCAGAAGTTACCCTGGTCATTCCCTTGCAACTCTTTGTACCTCTGACACTCTCCCATTTACTGATAGACCAAGTGGAACAAAGTAACAAACAAGTGACAAGAAGAAGAAAATCTTCCAGTTCCCAATGTGCGCATTCGGAAGTAAGTCGAGCATGTAATTCCGGAATGAATACGGACTGTGTGTTCTTCTTCGTACACACTATAATGCTGTAACTGGCTTCATTTTGGACCAGCCATCTCTTTGTCAAAAACATTGGTTAGAAACTTTAACAAACCATTAAGCCTTTTTTTTTTTTTTTTTTTTTTCCTGCTGGGGTTGAACAGGCTAAACTTAAGAGAACAAGGCAAAAAAATGAACCCAAGTTTTTAAGCTTTTTTTTTCCAGGTATCTCTTCCCAGTTCCATCTGCAGATCAGTTATGATAACAGCTAGTACCTTTCACTTCTGAGCCAATTGTTATCCAACCAGTCTTCATCTAGTATTTGAGTCTTCATTTTAGACAGTCTCTGATGGAGAACAGGGTGGCTGGTGTCCTTCTTCCCATGCCCTTGCGTGCGTTTGGGATTTTTTTCCTTTAACACTGAGAAGTAATCTCAAAGTAGGTGGATATCAATACCCTTCACATCTCTTATAAATCTGTCCCATGAGTTTATAGCATAGGACATTGTTAGTCTTCTAATATGTTGTTTACATAGAGATGAACTACACCATAGTCCTAGATTTGCCACACTCAAGATAACAACACAGTAGCAGCTTGGTGGGACAGGTATTTTTCCACCCTGTGAAATTTTTTGAGATTTCACCATTTTTGTGTTCCCAGGTATAAAACAGAGTCCTTTCAAACCTTTGCCTAAAATCTAACTACCCTCTGAAAGACACCCTGCACTCACTCATTTAGCTACATAGACTTGTAGTTCAGGTCTTCGTGCTGCTCTTTTCCCATGTCTAACCAGTAGTCACTGTGCTATGTTTTCTAATGAGGGAAAGTATTTCTGTCTTTCTTATATCTACCAGATATTCTTTCCTTGAGCAGACAGAACATTTTTAATTGCTGAATTTTTGTAAAATGATTAAGTTCCAGCAAGTGAGTGCTTTCTAATAATAGCAAAAAACATATTCTGCCAGTAAATTCCTAAAGTAACATCTCAAATATTTTTTACAGGGCAGAAGCTAAATTTAATTTATAATTCTTAATAATGTACTGTCTCTGGTCCAGGTAGCCTGAATATTTTTGGAAACAAGGTCAGTAAGCAGAAAGTGAATGACACTGGAAGAAATATCATTTCTCACCATAAAACCTGTCAGGTGAAACATCATTGTCTTACGTGAAAACATTACTGGAGTTAATAACTGCCATTCAGGGTCTTTCTCATGTAAACTTTGGGAAATTTAATCTGCATTTGCACTATGTACTGCAGTGAAATAATATCCAGTTTTAAAGATGTCTGTTTAGGTGCTAGTTTGTGTTTTAAAGGTACCTGATTGCCCAGCTGTTCCTAAGGTGGTAGGATCGTTCTGAGACTATAGAGGAGGTCTGAGACAGGGAAACTGCACATTTTTTTGTCTAAATCCGTCCTTGTAAGTGGGTATAAAATGATACCATTATGATCTGTTTAAATTTAATCCTGTTATTTGCTAGTCACCACATTTTGTATCTGCTTCTATGCCTGATCTATAGGGTATAAACATTAAAACCCTATTAATGCCATAGGCACAGCTTTTGCAGAGGAGCATGTTATTTAATCTGGTGAGGCATATTTGATCCCTGCTCTTAGCTCTGGTAGTGGTAGTCCCAAATTGGGATAGTTTGAGAGGTTTTGAAGAATTACATTTTTGTGGGGAAAAGTTTTCGAATAACATATGCCTAGGTCTTGTGTTTAAGTGTATACTAGGTATTTTTAAGCCCTGTGGCTGGATGAAATCAACAGGCACAAATCTTCTAAACCACTGCAATGTTTATGAAAAATTCTAGTGTGCCACTGCATTTCAATACAGGATCGAGAATGGGAGATGTATCTCTAGTTAACCACCCTGCATGTATCTTCCACACTTATAGGCTCATAAGTGTCCTCTTGATGTAAGGCTCTTTCTCCAGGTTAGCAACCTTCATATCAATGGGTTGCTTTTTTATCATCCCTTTCCAGAGAATGTTCTGTCCATCTCTCTCTGACATTAATCACAGAATCTTGTATTTTGGAAAAGACTTGGAAGATTATTGAGTTTAACTATTAACATAACACTGCCAAGTCCATGACTGAACAATGTCCCTCAGTGCCATGCCTACAGGTCTTTTGAGGCACCTCCAGGGATGGTGACTTCACCACTTCCCTGGGCAGCCTGTTCCAATGCCTGACAACACTTTCCATGAATAAAATTTTCCTAACATTCAATCTAAAACTCCCCTGGTGCAACTTGAGGCCATTTCCTCTCATCCTGTCACTTGCTACTTGGGAGGAGAGACAAACACCCTCCATGCTACAACCTCCTTTCAGGTAGTTGCAGACAGTGATAAGGTCTCCCCTCAGCCTCCTTTTCTCCAGGCTAAACAGCCCAAGTTCCCTCAACTGCTCCTCATCAGACTTGTGCTCCAGACCCCTCACCAGCTTCGTCACCCTCCTCTGAACTCTCTCTAGAACCTCAGTGTCTCTCTTGGTACGGAGAGGCCCAAAACTGAACACATGATTCGAGGTGGGGCCTCACCAACGCTTAGTACAGTGTAACTATCACTTACATAGTCCTGCTGGCCACACTAGTTCTGATGCAAGCCAGGATGCTGTTGGCCTTTTTGGCCACCTGGGCACACTGCTGACTCATATTCTGCCTGCTGTTGACCAACATCCCCTAGTCGTTTTCCTCCAGATAGCTTTCCAGCCACTCTTGTGTAGTGCTGTAGTTTTGACCCAAGTGCAGGACCCGGCACTTGGCCTTGCTGAGCCTCATACAACTGGCCTCAGCCCAACAATCCAGCTGGTCCAGATCCCTCTGTATGGCCTTCCTACCCTCCAGCAGATCAATACTCCAACCCAATTTGGTGTCATTCACAGACATAATGAGGGTGGACTCAATCTTCTCATCCAGATCATTGATAAAGTGATTAAACAGAACTGGCCCCAATATGGAGCCCTGGGCAGCACTGCTTGTCACCAGCTACATTTAACTCCATTCACCACAACTCTTGGGATCAAGCCATCCAGCCAGTTCTTTTCTCAGCAAAGAGTACACCCATCCAGGTCATGAGATGACGTTTTTTCCAGGAGAATGCTGTGGGAAACAGTGTCAAAACCTTTACTGAAGTCTTAAGTATACAACATCCACTGTCTTTCCCTTATCCACTAAGTAGGTCACCTTGTCATAGAAAGAAAGAGATTAAGTTAGTCAATAAGGATGTGCCTTTCATAAACCCATGCTGAGTGGTCCTGGTGACCTGTTTGCCCTGTATGTGCCATATGATGGCATTCAAGATGGTCTGCTCCATGATGTTCCCTGGCACTGAGGTCAGACTGACAGACCTGTAATTCCCCAGATTCTCCTTCCAACCCTTCTTGTAGATGTGTGGCACGTTAGCCAACTTCCAGTCCACTGGGACCTCCCTGGTTAGCCAGGACTGCTGATAAATAATTGAAAGTGGCTTGGTGATCACCTCAGCCAGCTCCCTCAGTAGCGTTGGATGGATCCCATCTGGTCCTGTAGACTTGTGTAAGTCTAAGTGGTGTAGCAGGTCACTAACCGTTTCCCCTTGGATTACAGGGGGCTTCATTCTGTTCTCTGTCCCTGTTTTTAGGCTCAGGGGCCTGGGTAACTGGAGTACAACTGGTCTTACTATTAAAGACTGAGGCAAAGGAGGAATGAAGTACCTCAGCCTTTCCCTCATCCTCTGTCACTATGTTTTCCGTCACAACCAATAAAAGATGAAAATTCTCCTTACCCCTCCTTTTGTTGTTAATGTATTTATAGGAATATTTTTGTCCGTATTAAAAACAAACAAACAAAACCACCACAAACACAAATTTCAACATCAAAGAATAATCTAATGGCTTTTCAGAATGCTAAAACCCTCTTGCTTTGGTGAGCGTTACTCACTGAAGCAACCTGAGGCCACTAAGCTTACCTCTGTGATTAACTGTGGATAAATGTTCCCACTGGTGAGCAATCTTAACCTACATGTAGCACTCTGTTTACCTTCTCTGCTTTAATGGCTTCTCTGTGGTCACTCTAGGGAAATAGCTTATCACAAGAATGGCAGAAATTTTGCAAATTTCACATCACTGTCAGGGAAAAAAAAAAAAAAAGGAAAGAAAAGCAATTAAAACATAGAACAATTTCATTCTATTCATGTACTGTGGAATAAACCTTCAGTTCATATGAAGTAGTAAAATCGGTGGAGTTTTGCTGACTTGCCCCAGCTGAGAGTTTTTTCCTGTGTATTTATATGTAAAATCACACAAATGTGCTATGTGGATGGGGTTATATGTGAAAATCAATATTAAATTCATCATATTTAGCTGCTACAGACCACAGTGAACACTTGCTCTCTAATGGTTAAATGCCCTTTGGATCTGAAGCCCTTTGATTTATTGGAAGAAACCTGCTGGGCAGAACATACTGTGGAGCTGATTAATGTCAGCTTCTGTCATCAGTTTCCACTTAGATTCTTGGCCAGCTCTGACATCTCCTCCCTTAAGGATCCAGAAGAATTTGAGTACTGATCCAAGAGCTTTATTGGCATGGGATTTGCAGAATGTGGTGCTTGCAAAATAAGGAAGATGAATGGAAGTAAAATTCCATGTTCTCTACTGGACTTGTTTCTTTAACTCATTTCTCCAGAGAAAGAGACCAATGCCAGGACCACACCAGCTAGGGAAACAAATCAATAGCATGTTCACTGGTTTTGTTACAGATGTCTTGCATTTCCTTTGCTGCTTTATATGCTCCCTCATAGCCTGTCAAACTGGAAAATGACTGCAGTGAGAATGCAGAGCTACCATAGCTGTCTAGATTTACACTCACCATTGTACAAGAAAACTTATGAACTACAAACCAGTTGGTGGTGCATACCATTTTAGAGAGGATAAGCCCTTATCTGAACAGGGATAATAAAAAGTTGCATCCGCTGTGATTTGCAGGTTGGTCATTCTTGAGTAGCATGCACTTTTTTAACCGTGGAACGTGATCACCCCTGTACTTTACCCACACCCTCCCTAGGGAATGACAACAGTTTATGGCAGATAATTTTCTTGTGTTCATTTTGACACATTTCCTTGCAGTTTCTCATTTGGAGAAAATGACTCTTTTGAGCGTAGAATTCTCTTGTTGCTCATCACACATGTGGGTACTTCTGCTTCAGGAATCACACATTGCTATAAAAATCTTAACAGTGCTGTGCCCGTTGCTGAACATATTCTCACTGGCAAGAAGGAAGTATATATATATATACTTTGTATATATATATATACAAACATCAGAGTATAATTATACGAAGTATTATGAGGTTGTGGAAAACTTAAAACAGGAAGAAGAGCTGCCCTAGAAGTCACATTTCAACTTCTAAGAAACCAGACTACGACCCTTCTAATAACATAAAGACAGGGTTTCCTGTCCTGCATCTCACCAATGACAACCTGATTTTTCAGAAATACTGTCATCTGGATTCAGAATAATACAATGCTCACCTTTAGAGGACATAATATTCTACTGTTAGCAATCAACAATAAAATAAAATTAGTCTAACCTGCTCAGTCCCTTTTCCTTCTCCCCCACTCATGGTGAATTTGATGCTTTCCAAGATGAGCTGTCTGCATGGAGCTGGAAGCCCTTACTTAGTTCTTTGCTTTCATTTATACTCCATTCCAAATCCCTTTTTTCACATGACTTTACCACTTCTTGTGTGTTTGGGTGAGAAGGGAAGGTTACAAAATGGAAGGAAGAAAAGAGAGTCTTTATTTCTTAAAAATAAGCCAAAGAAGTTGATTGACTTCTATAATACTGCCCAATTGGGCAGATGATTTTCAAATGTAGCTGCAGGATTTTGTTGATGATCTTCTTTTGTTTGTAAGGCATTTTTCAGCTAGGAAGAAACTAGATGTCTATAAAGAAAACAAATTAAAACTGAGCATTACACAAAAAAACCCACTTTTACAATGGCAAATTAAGACAATACACAGATTCCTATTGACTTTAATGGGCTTTCAACCAGTCCCAAAGTGATCTCAAATCTCCAAAATAATCACATTTTTTGAAAACAGTGTTTACTACTCATTTATCTAGTATGGTGATTTTAGCTGTCTATGAAATCCAGTCATTTTCAGGCTCTTCAATTCGAGGGAAAACCTGTTGGGAAAAGTTCACTGAACCCAGAATGTTTAGACATAAATAGTTTAGACACGTGAACCAGCATTTTTTGACAAAACATTGCTGAAATGGAATATTTCTGACCAGTTCTACTACTGATAAAATTACAAGGCAACACACAGACTGGCACAATAATAATTAATGGCAGAATTATTTGGACCAATTAGGAAGTTGGGCCAATTTAAACAGAATATTTAAGCAAAATATTCAATGCAGCTGAACATGAAGCTATGCAAGGAATAACAGGGAAGGAAGAACTTGTCTTCATTACTCTGGAAAGCAAGGAGTCCAATAATACCATTTGTTCTGGTGAAAAACCAAGAGAGTATAAGCTTCCACATGGCTATTGTGATCATTATGTGTGTCTGCTTTTGTAGGCAGTTCTGGTGATGCAGTGCAGAGATTAGAGTTGGGTTTTGGTGGCTATCAGTACGATAAGTATATAGCTAGATTACAATGCGAGATTGGGGAATAAATATCAAAAAATAACTACCAGGGAAAGCTGGTTTATTAGCCGTAAGAACAGGTTTGTAGATAGAGTCAGGCCTGTCCAGTTTAGAAATATGCTTACATGAAGTAATAAATGAATGGAAGAAACACTGATTAAGTTAGTAGATTTTCCATCTGTTGGTAGCTTAATTTCATCGCACAAAACTGGAAGACATACTTTAGCTGAAGATTCATCCTTTAGCTTGGTTTCAGAATAACTAGAGAAAGTCAAATAGCCTGTTTCATACAGGAAGCTAAGTTGGATAAATCCATCTTGCCTTATTTATGAAATCTTTGAAATAAGAAGTGACAGTCATAACTGAAAAACAGCTAGATAAATCTTTGTCAGTGTGGTTAAAATAGTTCAAAAGCCATTACGGAAAAGTTTCTGTTGAACTATGAAAACAGATAATCTATTCTGCTTTGTGTAGTACAATAATGAAAAGGACCAAGTACTCATTCTTGCTCCAGTTGGCTCTAACACAGCATCTACCCTTGATTTTGTTGTATGTAGTAACAACCCCTTAATCATTACCAGCATAGAACTCCAAATCTGATTTTCTCCATACAACTTTCCTTCAGTCAATTATTAGCAGCTGGATCCTGGCTCTTTAATTAGGCTGAAGCTAATGACTACCTGACTGAAAGCACCAAAATCTAGCCCTGCCCAGCTGATGAGACAGAGACAAAGTGGCCGTTCTCTTTATGATGTGTTATTTGCTTGACATGTTTGCATGACTGGGTCTGATGTTCACAGTTGATCTTCCATGTTGTTCTATAATTGACGTGTTAAACGATTTTAAATTATTAGAATACCCCTGAGAGACCCCAAGTCATCCAGCGAGGCAAATGCAGAAGGCTGTAATTCTCCAGAAGACTCCTGTCAAAATGGCATCCTCATCATGCATGGAAAATATACTACACCCATTCGTTTTAAACTCTTAATTGTAATAACGACTCTGGCACCAAACCTTTCTGGAGGATTGATGGCTAGCCGAGGCTAATGGCTCTCAGCTGAATTTCAGGCCACAGCTCCTCCCAAACAGTCATTAATCTTCAGGAAATGTCCTGTGCTTCCATCAGGAGTGTTTAAATGTCTCTGCATTTTTAACTGGACTACCCATAGCATGTTTCTGAAATCAGCTGGATAGAAAAGTGATGTTTTCTGACCAACCTTAAATGTTGTCATTAATTAATTTTCACAGCGCTATTTTCTTAGGCCCTTCCCCATGGTCCTTCACCTCACCAGTTATTAGTGACCAGACTGAATACTGGTCTTTACCTAAAGTTTAAATATCAAAGCTGATAAAAACATAAAGCAGGATTTTCAGACTTACTCGGCATTTCCCCAGACTGACTCCCATGGAGGTCACTGGGTATGTCTAAATTATCATTTAGTTTAGTTCCCCAGTTCACTCCTTGGTCCTTATCTCCTGCAGACTCACATTATATCGTTAATTTGATCACAGGTTCTCCTCTGAAGTGAATCAATAGTCCTGATGAAAAAAAAAAACAACCCAGCACAGAGTTTTGGGACAGTTAGCTTTGGGAACCATTCCTTAAAGGTCGAGAGGAGGAAGTCATATTAGGTTTGGCTCTGTCTGTCCTGCACAGTCCTCTAACATGTTCTACCAGGCTTTGCACCCTCAAACATGCCCTCACCCCATAGCTATGTTCACAGAGTTCAAACTTTTCATTTCATGCTAAGAAAACAGAGTTCTGTCAGGCTGTAACACAGTCCTCACTATTCCTGACACTGTGAACTGAACTGAGAACCATAGACAAAAACACTCTTATGATTTGAGGTCACAGGGGAATCACATGGGGCCCAGCAGAGGTCCAGGACCATGTCCTACATAGCATTGCTGCAGACAATCTGAGCTGACTCTAAGCAACACAGACACAAACCACCCTTCACCATTTGGACTGAGGACCAGGAATCAGTCCCAGTATCGAACACACTTAGCAGTGCAGCCAATAATAACATTTCGTGGGAATAAAGTGAGACCATTGCTGAATCATTTGGAAAAATTGTCCTACCATCATTTTCACCATAAATCATTGACTGTCACACCAAACCTTCAACAATCAGATAGTTGTGCAGGGCTCTTCCTAGAGTGATTCTTTGTTCTTTTAAAGACAGTTCAGAAAAGCCACCAGGATTTTTCTGCATACCGGCTGTTCTACACAAATACTCTCAAAAGCAAAGGCTGCACTTTATTTGTCATGGATTTCAGTAGCACTTAGGTAAGGGATTTGAGGGGTCTGAAAGGCCACAAAGCAGTAAATTTCCAAAATGAAATGTTCCTGACATTTGTTTGAACATTTAAAAGAATCAGACACAACAATAAGCTAGGAGAAGCTGTCAAATAAAAATTAATGTGAACAAATGCAAATGTTAGACATTTGCTGAGAGTTTCCAAAATAGCATTTGTTTACACAATTTTTCAAGAAGAGAGATTTGATAACAGTGGAACATTGACTAACCTTTCCAAACACAGTGTCTTGGTTGTTGGCCCTTGTTTCAAGGCACTATACTTTGAAAATGTATAAGGGATTTATAAATATAAATAAAGACAAATATGAGCTTTATGTATATGGAAATGTGTCAGAAATAGGCATCATGTTTGAGTTTATAAATGAACTTGTATCCCACATACCATCCTACTGTCTACCATTTCGCACCACAAATAGGAAATCTGCAAAGAGCAATATTCTACAGATTCCCATCAGTCATACTAGCATAGAACTTCGCTTAATAGTAATATCTTGAAAGCATATAACAGACCTGCACAACTCTCTGAAACCAGATCCCAGAAAACCTGATAGTCTGCTTTCTTACCTGTGTATTAATTCAACTCTCAAAAAGTTTAGGGCCAAGGGAACTCTCAAAGGCCAATTCTTAATCAATGAGAGCTGTTAGAGTAGATAGGGTAACCCTGCCACATGGGAATTTTGTGATGAAAAATAAGCAAATACCCTCTTTTCACTGTTTGATAAATCTAAAGCTTTCTGATGTGATGTTTTTCACAAAACTGTTATGTAGAAGGGAGAAGGCACACAGACACTGTTTTTGGGGCAGCCCAGCAGTGACAATTCTTTATTGATCCATATGACAATCATTTTTGATGTCCTACTCTCAATATTCCTGCGAGTGGAGACACATTGTGCTCAGGCTTCACAGGTGAGTGCTGCAATCACAGGGCAGGTGATTCTCAGAGTTGAGGGGTGTTTCAGCAGAATTTCTAACCTCAGTTCCTCTCACTGTCCCCATGGAGATTCTGTTTTGGAAAACCAGCATTTTCCAACACAAAACATTCTATTGAACAATTCCCACTTAGCTCTACTAAACAACTAATTTGCCTCTGTGAAACATTGGGACATGGAAAAACTAATATTCCCACTGGTGATAAGGCTTTAAAATATAAATGGGGAGGTTTTTCCTGTGGTTGTTAATGTGTGATTCCTTACACAGTTAATGTGAAGGACAGAATATGCTGGGATACGCCTTTAATTCTCAAACATCCAAACTATACTGTTTCAGCTAAGGAAAACTACTTGCAGATATCTTCATTTTTTCAACATTTCTTAATACTTTGTCCAAAATTATAGCTGGGTTATAGACATTTAACCATTTGGTTCTTATCTCAAAACACATTGAAGGAAAGATGAACTTGTTAAACTACAGAATGGCCAATTTTAAGGGGATTACCCCTATCAGAAAGAGTAATCCATAGTTTACAACAGCAATATTATTTTTTAAAGCTGGTGGATGGAGCAGCTGCTTTGTAAAGTTATTAATTTCCTGTAAAGGATACTGAATGCTTAGCAATCAGAATGCAAGGCAGGATGTAGTCACATGATCATGTATATGCATCTTTTATATATGAATTCTGCATGGAACTCACCTTTTAGAATGATCAGTATTGGTTCTGCTATCTGGACCCAAAACAGCATCCACAAGCACAAAAAAGAACTCTGTTAGAAGGGAATAGGCCACAATAACAGGTGATTTTAAGGACAGGCATTTGCAGAACCTCAGCAGACTGATTCTGAGAACGGTCATGACTACAGCTGGCAGCCACTCCACCTGAGGATGCAATTCTTCTCTCATGTGGCAAGATGTAGGTTTTTGAATGGGAGACCTCTGAATGTTTCAGGAAGCCTGTCATTCTCACATCTGGCCCAAATGTAGACTCAGGCCTTGGTCTTCCCTCAGACCACGGGCTGGCTAAACTCATCCCTGCAAGCTCCCATGTGCTGCCTTTACGTGCCACCAATACTGGCATGTTTTTACTCTTGGAGTTCATGAGTGCAGGGGTTACTGTATACCTAGATTTCCCCCCTTGAGGCACCTCATTTTTTTTCTGCTCAGAAAATTAATTTGAGAGATATTTCAAGCTTCTGAGACTTGCCAGAATCCACATGCCAGACAAACCTCCTGTGCTGGTGGAATTCAGCCCCAGATCACACGCACAATAGTCAGATGTCTGCACTTCTTGGTGCATGTGTAGTAAACCAAATACATTCCCAGTACATCAGGTTTTCTGCATATCCACACGCTGTCTGGGCAGCACATGGGCATTATTTCTATGCAGGATTTCTTCGAGAGAAATTTGGTAACCCTACTTACCTACAATATGAAACAGAGCTAATTTTTTCCCCATGGCCTTCAGCGAACATAACTATATCCTTCACCCAAAATATGTTCCACGTTTAATTCACAATAACGTTTTAAACAGCCTTTACCATCAACAGCATCCTCTGTCTCCCTCATGTTATACTTCTCCTTTATAGAGCCATGAATGAACATTCTTAGACATATATGTGTGTCTAAACTGTACGCCTCCCTCATTCTCTCCCATCCTTTTGCCAGAGGACTGTTACCAGCTGCCCGCATCCACAATGAGTGTAACAGACACAAGGAAGGAAACAAAAGTCTCCAATTTATTTGGAATGGAGGAAATTTCTCCCATATTTTCTGCTGAGAGATCTGCCCTTCAACTTGGTGATAAATAAACAGTTACAGCAAAGTTACCCTACCTTGCTTTACCTTCCCACATGTTAGTGATCACTGCTCTCCTACTTTTTCAAGCAGTGCATTTGGAGGAAACTGGAGACAGACAGCAGGAGAAAATAATGGAAACTATCATAGCAATTCCAGGACCAAAGAAAAAAAGTCCTAAAACCTCCTTATTTCCATTGCTGCTCAAGGGAGGTGTGTTCTTTCCTGCAGAGCCAGAGCAGTGAGAGTGAACGAGAGCCCATCAGGGCAAAATGGCAGATGGAGAAGAAGGGACTTAGAGGTGGAAGTGAGAAGTGTCATGTTCATGTACAAGATCCTCAAGGTCTTTGTTCAGAACAGAACTTAACATTCTGAGGAAGCTAGAATACTGTTTAAGGTATGTGGAGATTTATAGGTTGTTCCATGTGTTTTTTTTCTATTGCAGTGTCCTCTTAGGCTAAGGAGCATATGTAAACTAGCTTGCCAACAAGTCTTTATGTCTTTTATGGGATGGACTTCTGTTTAAATAGAGAAAAAAAAATAAAGTGTTAATTGAAGCTGTATTTCTGTTGAAAATATTTTTGAATAAGGCAATCAGTTAGAGCAAGGACTCGCTCCCTAGCCCAATTTAGCCCATTAAACCACAAACCCTGAGCAGCTTGGGCCAGATTCCCCAGTGTGTTCCAACTCCTGTGAGTTACTGGAACCATTCAAAGGAGCTGGACTTCAGCCAGATGTGTCCAGCTGAGAGCTCCTCACAGTGCGGGAGCCCTCAGTGTGCACAAAGGCAACACAGATGGTCCCTTGGTTCCTGTGCTGCCACCCCCTGCTCCTACCTCGCTTGGCCCTGGCACAGGGACAATGTCACAGGGAGGGAAAGAACGCTGCTGGCTGTGCTCATCTGACATGCAGGCCTGCAAGAATCAAAAATAGCAGGAAGAAACCAGAGCAACACACGAGCCCCAGTGCGAAACTAAACAGTAGGGAGCTCTGCTTGACAGCCCCTTGGCAGCCTTCATTCACCAAAGTCATGCTGAGCAGAAGCACAGGAAAACAGATCCCTAATATTTTAGGCCACATTACTCCAGTCACCAAGGAAACTCAAATTTTGTGTTCTTTTATGGGTTTTTATCTTATTTCCTAAAACCGCTTTACAGTAAATTGGCTTCAGAGACAAATTCATGGCTGGCTAAAGAAGAAACGAGGTGAGCAGAATTCAGCTCATAGACTGACACCTCAGTGTAAGCTTCTCTGTGGGCATCTAGTCAACACCATCAATGGAGCCTAGAGAGCTATTACTTTCACCCTGAGGGGACAGGGAGGATATGATCCAGTTGTTTAAACACGCACATGTAGGGTCATTTTAGATGCCTTAGCACATCTCTCTGGTCTCCAAACACTGTGCCAGAAAGTCACCTGTAAGCAGTATGTATGTGTGTACTAATTCATGCTAGTGTCTTAGATGCTCTGAGACATTTTAATGGCACTAGATGCCTAACTAATTATTCGAGTCCTCAGTAGCTGCTTAGACAAGTTGTTCTCTTAGGTCTTATGACTAGACTGCCTCTCTTGACTCTCTGTTGACCACTGACTGAAGTCCTAGCTTATATACCAAGTACATCCACAGATGCCTACAAGTAGAAACTGCAGTTTAAGGGAAAGGTTCATTCCCCCCCACATAGGTGTTCAGTATCGATTCAGATGCCTTGTCATCTTCCACAAGGTTCCAGCTGCAACTCATGGAGATTGTAGGTCCCCAGTATACCATGTGCCGTATCAGCCAGCCCTACAAGAATATCTTGGATTTTCTAAAACATCTCAAACAGCACTTGTCACTTATATTTATGGAATTGAACTGATCCATGGGGCTCCTTAACTGGAACTGTACCCCAATGATGAATTTAAGTGTCTCAAACCAAATCTTGCCTGCAATGATCAAACTGATTTTTCCTGTATTTTAATGGGATGACTCTAGAAGAGACATTGGGCATTGCTTATTTCCAAGTATAATATTTTTGAATGTCCTTGGGTTTCCTGGAGAACATCTGACACTGCCCATTCACATTTCTCAGTAGCTTCTGGTGGCACAAAGACAGTTGGAGCTGTGACATAGTCTCTCCTAAACATGTTTAGGGCAACGACCACCGTGACTACATCTGCAGTAACACTGCTCATTTTTCAGAATAAATTATTTCACACTACAAGAAGCGTTGAAACACTGCAGAAGCTCACAGAAAAGGCTTTGTGTGAAAGAACTGAATGTGTCCACAGTGATTCAGCATGAAAATAGTGAATTGCAAGAGAAGAAACCCCTTTCTTATGAGGAAACAGGCTGGGATGGAAGATTCTTATTGTATTCATGTTAACTGAATGAAAGAAGTGGGAGCATCTTTTCTTGACACCTCTGTTTCCAGTTTCTCTTTGAAAAAGAGAATGCCCTCCCACTCCAACTTCATGAGGCAAATAAGCATCTATAACACCATACCCATAGCTATCATTGCAAAAATGCCTGAATCAGAGAGACAATTCTAAAATGAGAATGAAATTTCTTGTAGTTATGGCAGTAAAAAAATCTCTGTTAATCTAACTTGTCAGGTGCCTAGGGCTGCAACACTCAAATCCACTTAGATGAAAAGATAGATGAAAAGTCTTTGCATGTAGAATGAGATGGGAAATATGCATGAATATTCAGCATAATAAGTAGAATAAGTGAAGGAGAGATTTGAAGGGGAAAAGTTTTTGATGGGAAACAGCACTGCTAAAATGAGAAGGAAGGTCTTGGAAGTATTGCTTTTCCTCTCATTAATGCTTTAGGAAATGTTGCTGCTGACTGTTTAGAGGATTTGTCTCTAATTTTGCATTATTATTTTTTTTCTAAAAATTAAGCTATTCAATAATTCTTTTCAAGTCTAAGAATCAAATTTGACTTGAAATTTAAGCAAAATCAGATATTCCTGTGCTTGTTTGTACATGTCTTCTTGTGCCTCTGAAAGGAAGATTCTGGGACTGCAGTAGGAACCTTCAATCCTTTCAGAAACATGAATGTCTTCAAAGAGCAGATTCATGCACATCTTTTTACAAAGGGCTCCATAGTGCCTATATTCCCAACACTGTTAAACACCAGTGTTTAAACTGTATGGTTTCATACATTTTCTGAAGACAGGACTGTCATGACAAATGAAAAAAAAAAAAAAAAAGATCCTTGTCTTCCTTGTTCCAGAAGGATAATATGTTTTCTTAACTTACACCAGCAGTGATCACCTGTGACCTGGCCCCCCTCACCAGGGCCTCTCCCTACCCTGTCCACAGCCCAGGACCTCATTTGATCCCCTCTGGGCACAGAAGCCCCTGCCCCAGGGATGTAGCAGCACTGTCAGTCTCCAGTTCCCACCAGCCCCAGCTGCCCTGCTCCTTGTTGGAGGTGGCATGGGACAAGCTGCAAAGTCCTGCCCTGCTGAACTGAGGAGTCCCCACCACTCCTGGTCCCCACCTCAGGGGGCCCCTGTCCCTGCTGTGCCCTCACACACAGGTGTATTACTGCAGCCACAAGACAGACCAAATCACACAATCAGTTTTCAAAAAAAAACCAAAACCCTGGCATCTGTGATACCTGGTGTTGTCCTGCAAGTTAGTAATTTCCTGTGTTCAGTATTAATGGGAATGGCTCCTTAATCCTTCAAAGCATTAAATGTACCAAATATTTTGACTGCGGCAAGTATTACTATTAATAAATGGCAGGGAACAGTGGGTTTCCTGTGTACATATGCCCCTCTGATGAGGTACACATAACATGTGGCTCCTAATACCAAAGATGGTGTAATCCTTCACTTGTCAGCACCACACTAAAGGTCAGTCTGGTTTTTCTCACTTTACAAACTTCCATCTGTCAAGGGATGCTTAATTCAGAGCTTATTCTCACATCTACCCCAAGGCTGTCTAAATTTAAAAACAGCCGTTTGTTTATCATGTTCTGTTTAAAAAAGGAGAATTTTTTTCAAGTCATTGGTTTGTTGTGAGAGAAGACTTAGAGGAGTCTTTTAACATAAAATCTAAAAGAGTGACTATAGTCTTTCTTGTGATTCTAAAAGCTGGTGCTTCCATAAACAGAACTAAATATCTCTGTATTTAGATGACAGAGGACATTGCTTATGTTCTCCAAGAAATGACACCTTGCTCATAAGCTAGTTCTTTATTATCTAGTAGGGTACACCTTCAGTAAGACAGTTCAGCCAAATCAACAGACAACAGAATTGAGTCATATGAAACATTATATAAATGGATAGATACAGACAAATACATATTTTAACAAAAATGTCATTGGCTATGAAATAAAAAATGGCATGTGTTTAATAAAGTGCTCAAGCATGGGAATGAATTTTGAACACACAAGAAGCCAACAATTGCTTATGGTTGACCTCTTGCTCCAGTGCCTTGCTGAACTTTGTAGTCTCCATTACAAGACACGTTTGCTTACTTTAGCAATTTGTGTTTGAATATGAATGATCAGATATTTGTGAAATAAATCTTGTTGTAATAACAATGATAAGTGGATTACCTATATTCAAAATGTCTAATGCAAAGGGAAATGCTACCACCCCTTTTTAATGTGAAGGAACTGTGTGTTCATGGTGGTACTTGCCATAAGAAACTTCCTAATTAGTTTAATTTCAGAACAAATATGTCAGTGACTTTATGGTTAACTGATGTCACATAACTGTCATAACTGGCACATCTCAACAGTGGTTGTAAATTAAACAGTATGAGGTAGTGGGCAGGGTATTGCAGCTTTATCACTAATGTTGTGAAATCCTCAGAATAGTCAAAGGAACAGTTTAAGCACAGCTTAGACATGGGCCAACCAGGCCCATTCCAAATATGTCCTGGGCACAGCTTGAGGGTTTGGACAAGCCAGGGGCCATTCCTCATAGCCATTGTGGGTGTGACCTTGCTTTGAAGGCTACGAGAGTTTAACAGTGCAGCAGGTCCCAGACATGCCTGTTGCCATCCAGGTCACAGCACACTTTTCAGGCTACAAGGATAAGTGTATCCTAGGTGTCCTTGAAGGAATGGAGTGATAGTAAGGTGTCATATATCCAAGAAGCCTTCATGATTCAGCTGAATTGCCATGCCATAAAATATTGTTAGATACACTGACTCCCAGCCTTCTGTCTCCACAAAACATGAGCACATGCAAGAGCTTTGTGATCCAGGAAGAGAATAGATTTGAGTGATTTAGGTCTTCCTGAAATTTCCCAGATATGTGGGCTGTACTGAAAGGAAACACTGGTGGCTCTTATTTATCAAGCTAAAAACCCTTTGTATTATTGCAACAACCTGAGCCGCACATAAGCCATGATCACTTTTTCTTAAGTAAATTCTGACAAGTGAGGAGAAATCTGTAAAATTTGTTGTTTTCTTCATGTCTTGATTCTCTTTTCCTGAAGCTATATGGGGCCTGAATACATGACTTAGTCCATTGTATGCACAACGTCTCTTTACGTCAACGTAAAGCTCAAGCACCAAAGAGCACTAAAGTACAGGGTATTAAAAAAGTTTTCTGCAAAATTCTCTTAAGAAAATTAGCTGGTGTAAGTTAGCAAAGTTTCATGAAGTTAGCAAAGTCTACATCAAATATTGCTTGCCAAAATTTTGTATATAGTTTTTTCATATACAGACTTTCTTTGTATCTTCTGAGGTAAAATATTTATTACATCTCAAGTAAACTGACCAGAGGGTCTCACCTGGGCATTGGAAGATGCAGAGGTTGAAGCCAGGCTCCATCAGCTCAGGACAGTAGAAAGTCTGCAAAACTTGTTGCAGTTGCAACATGACAACAGTTATGTTGTCTAAACTGTACTCAGCCTGGTTGACTTCATGTGTACAGTAAGCACCATGAATACTGCAGCCTAAACAGAAACTGGGTGATTGTAAACTTGGAAAGCAAAATAGAGACCTCTTTTCTAGAGTACTGATACAAAGAGCCATTCATAGAAAGGGTTGCCTGCATGGAAATGGGGCAGAGTTGCTTCTGCAACAGTCTATATGAATTCTTTCTCTCTTTGCTATTTATCATGTTCTAATCTCTATCATGTCCTCACAAACACCCACAGTTATGTACAAAACAACACCCTGTACAGCAGCAGGCCCTCTTTTATGTTACTGAACTGTCAAGAAAAAGCTTGTGCTTCAACTTTTTATAGTCACTATGACTTGACCCAGCTGAGAAGAAAGGAAAACACAATGACAGTGCCAAGAAATATACAGAGTTGCAGTCATCATTAGAAGCTTCCATTAATCATGGGCAGAACTACAGCAAAATAAGGAACATCTTTTTTAGGTTCTCTTTGTTTAAGTCTCCTAGGAGATTTACACAGCTCTGATGTATATCATGAACCTAGAGGATATATTTTTAAGGGCTCACCCCATCTGAAATTGAGCAAAGATGTAAAAATAAATAAAATAAATCTGGCCTCTGTTAAGTGCAAATGCTACAATAGTGTAAACTGCATGCTAAAGAGTTTTCTTTTTAAAATAAAAGCCAACACCCTTCTCTGTTTCCATTGTTTGCAGTATCTTCTAAAGTTAGAAACAAAATACTCTCTCTGCTGACTTCATCCTTCCCACTTGGCAAATGCTGGTATTTCTGTCTTCTAATTGGAGCAATACCAAATAAGCCTATTTGACATTTCTTTGCTTTTGCACTGGGATCATTGGCAGTAAAAGCTGTGTTCCTGCACTCATGTAGCAATGCCACTCTCAAACAAAAGGACTTGAGTCCTTTCTGCTGGGCTGCATTGCTATGGAAGAATGAATCTCTATCTGCCAACCTGCTGAGCACCTGGCGTCTACTCAGCTCTTTGGGAGGCATCTTAGGGGCGGCCATTACTCTGCAGTGGTCCCCAATTTTCTTCATGCATTTTGGGTCCTTTGTGCTCCACATCTGTCTCAGCGTGTATTTGCTAATTTTCTGCAACTAAAAGTTTGGTGTGTAAAATTGTCCTGTTTCTGTGTAAACATATCCACAAGCATGGTATTGCCAGCCCTGAAAATTAAGATGGAGCTAAAGGAATTTATTTCAGCTGAATGTGAGAGGTGATATTTTAGTTTTTTAAAGGTTAAATTCAGTTCTATGGAGATGATAAGCACAAGGGTTATATCATGTCTATCTACTTAATACACTCAAAAGTGCTGGTGAAATTTGCTGTGGTAAACATTTTGTTCTGGTGTGTTGAAAATGATCACAATATGAAAAGAAGCTGAATCTTCATCTTGAGTCTCTAAATTCAACCTCAGTGTAATTTGTTTCAAAAATAGTGTTATTATGCATTCTTTTGTATGTATAATTTTGCAAAGCAAGGAATGGAGCTGATTTTTTTTCTTCTTCTTCTTATGAACAGTGATTTGTCAAACCTGAAACTTCCATGCCCTTCCATGTCAAGGGTGAATTGTGTGTTCAAATCCAGTATGAGTTCTATGAGATCTATACTGTATAACCCAGTGGCTCAGTTCAGGACATGGATTAAAATGAAGCCTTGCTTTAATCTTAAAAAATACTTAAATTGTGCTGCTATCAATTGTTCTGCTGGCCTACTCTCATTGAAAATAAATAAATAAAGAAATAAATCAGGCTTTGGTTTTCTTCTGCATTAGAATAAAAATGAATGTGAAAACCTTGAAATTTTTTTACCAGAAATAACATTCTTGTTTTCTAGCCAGCTCTGTTTTTAAAAGCCAACTTTACAAAATAAACAGAAAAAGTCTTCATTGCTGTCTAAATGTGCACAGCAAGCAAGACTGAGCTTTTGGAAACACAGGACAGAAAGGTGTTGTATTATTCAACTTAGGAATGCTGTTGAAAGAATTTAAGTTCTCCTTTTGGGTGAGATTGCCCAATGCTTGAAAACATTATAGTGTATGCTGACACTAGCCTCAAAATAAGCTTTTTTTTTTTTAAAAAAAATATTATTGACAAGTGTCTAAAACCCCAGAACTCCTAGAAAAGTCCCTACATCCAAACATTTTGATACTGGCTACATACTCTAATATTGCAGAGACACAACTCAATACAATGTTATACAGATGCTAATCTCCCACACTTCTGTATTAGCAGTGATAAAATTCGGGCACTGGTAATGTTTGTCACTCTGATTATGTGAAAGGCATCTTCTAAGGCCCTGAACAGACACAAGGGAATGAAGCTGGTTCTGTACACAGATTGAGGAAAAGCGAGTTTGGACCACTGTGGAGTCACTACTTATGTTTTTGAAGGCATGAAGAATTATTGGACTGTTAAATAACATGTTTCTACATGAAAAAACAAACAAACAAACAAAGAATCTCCCTGTTTCAAGTTAGTTACCTTTCCCCTGTTCTTCAAAAACATTGATATTCTGTGACAGCTTTTTCAGAGGAAAATTTGGAAATATGTCAAAGTCTGTCCTCCTGAGGCAGTAGGGAGAGTATTGGACTTTTGTTTGTTCATTTGTTTGTTTGGTTTTGCCCCAGTCTTTTGTCTCTGTTTAAGAAACAAATTCAAATAACAGAAATGTATTTTTTACATGTAATTTTATATTTTAAGTGAAATACAAAATAGAATTAAAATCCTATTTCAAGTCACATCAAGTAGCAAAATATTTATTTGCTTGACAGCATTTAAATGCAATGTCCTGGTTCAGATGTTAGGCAGCCCAACACCACTAGTCAGAGGATCTTATAAGCAGTACTATTCTCATTTTACATTTGGGACAATAAACTTATATGCAGTCACTTGCCCAGGGCAACATAAATGCTCAGAAACCACCTGCAAAGAATAAGTACAATAAACCAGAATTACAGAGAGGAGTCCCTGGCTCCCAACCAAGAAGGCTGTGAAAGCAGCAATGTATTTTTTATTTAATTTAAATTTCTGTTCAAAAGAAAACTTAGATTCCCCAATGGAGGAAGAAAACTCAGGTTTAAGGCTCATGAAACCTGAGTCCATCCCTCATTTTGCACCAAATGAATGTAGACAAGCTCCTTTTGGGGGAGCAAGATCTGAATGGTGTGAATGAAATGCAATTTGCAGCTTGGGATCTGCTCTTTATTAATCATTTGTTTGAATCTTAGGAGTACTCAAGGGCCCTACTGAGGATCATGCCCTACTATGAAGGCTCAGTGCAAAATGCATCACCCAGGACAGCCCAGGTCCTGAATAGAGCTTGAAAGGGAAACTGCCAAGAGGAACATGAGCAGGACATGTGGTCAGGGTCTTGAGAGGCTAAGTATTTGCCAGTTACAATTTTGTCTAGTTGCTCAGTAAAAACTGGGGGCTGTGTTTTTTCATGGATTTCCTACAATATATCTGCATAAGTGGATTCTGTGGGGGAGAGCTTCTCGGCAATTAAAGCTCAAAGACTGCCTTTTTTTGTTGCTTTTGAGAAAGACAGAAAACTCCACGCGACCTCCAATTAGGTTTGAGCAAAACTGAAACAGGTTTCAGAACTGAAATGCAGTCCCAAAGTGATTTACATCTGCTCAGTGGGAACCAAAGGAGGAAGGAAATACTAGCAGTACCATCTTCCAAGACATGTCTGGTCCTGTTAATATTTGTTGAGTTGTGGTATAGTTAAAAAGTTCCAATACTGTGAAAAACGATGTGGCAGAATATGTTAGCAATTAACAGCATATACCACAGCAATGGAAAGCTCTTAGTACTTCGTATTATCCACATTGAGATGTGGTCAAAGCAGAAAAACTAGGTTTCATTTTGGCTGTAAGGCAGAACATGAATAATCTAAAATGAAAGGAAAGAAAATGGTTCACAATACCTAATCCCCATGGAGGACCTGATTTCTGCATGGACATTTGTTTAGAAATTAAATGTTAACACAAAGTCACGGTGATTAATTTTTGATCTTAATAGAAGAGAGACAACAGCCTGTTGGAACTATCTGCGATTGCATACATTTTTAGGTGCAAGTGTTCAGTCATATTAGTCAACTTCTCAAGCATCATGCAATTAGCTTTAAAAGTGCAAGACAGCAAGAAAATAATGAATGCTGGTTGCTTCATGACTCACATTTTTTATTTCCTCTCATATGATGAGGAGGACAGCCATTGCTTCTTAATGGAAGCTAAAACAGAACAAGGTCTTTCCAGAAACTGAAAATTAAGACCATCCATCTATACCACACAAAATGTGCAATAGTTACAGAGCACTGCAAATGAAGTCAGTAATCATAAGAATATTTTGTGGGTACTTAGAAGATTCAGGCTGCAAGAAACTTAATTTTAAGGTGAAATGGTGATGATGCAAAGGGCTGAATACACTGATTCAGAAAGGTCTCATAGTCCATGCTTATATAAAGATAAACATCACTTATTGCACAAACTCATGTATATTCAGTGCCACACTTCAGGTTTTAGTATTGCTCCTAGATAAGAACATCATGTTATCTTAGCTAAGTATATATCTACATCCTTCTAACTTGTTGCTTCTTCTTCAGAGCACTCCCCTCTACCTTTCAGCACTGTAGTTCTCTTTTTTCCAGGATTTATCTTCGAAAAAGGAAATCTTCCTATGCAAAAAAAGACCGAAAACCTCAAAAAATGCATCCTCTGATCTTTACTGGGAATGCAATTGTTCTAGTTTGGAAACATGACATGATGTGGGAAATCCCATCTAACTTCAAGAAGTTCTAAGTGTAGACATGTGAATGCACGACCATTTTATAAGCTGCTCTTACAGAACACAGACAGAAGTAGATCTGGGATTTTCCAACATCTACCTGATTCCAGAAGACTAGTGTCCTCAGTTGGCAAACTCAGACATCTACACATAGAAAGGTGAACACATATGTTTCAACGCTATATGCACAGCTTCCATGGTATGGATGAGTAAACTAATAACCCCTATAAAAAATTAGCAGTGTGTTCCTTAGGAGCTAAGTTTTTTCAACCACTAGAACCTCAACAGAGAAACACATATGTTTCTATGTCTTGAATGTTGTGTATGTGCACAATACACAGACGTTTAGACACACTGCCTTTGTTCATCCATATCTTGTTCCCTCTCTGTTCCTGTGTGTGGGTTTTTTCATGATACATTTGTTGAAAAAGAAGGACATGAAAAAACCTGACATGGAATCTGAGCGAGAAATTTTAGTGAACCCCTAATGTTGAAGGAGGAGAAATATGTATAAACTATTCTTTTATCTGCATAACTGTACCCACACTAGGGGTTTCACTAATATAAATTCTGTTAGTTTCTATGTCAATATTATCAGATTGGTACTAGAGCTGGCTAGAAAACAAGAATTTTAGTTTGCAAAAAAGTCATGGTTTCAGAAATCATTTTCAGTCTGCACTGGGACAATGCTGAGACCGTTTCAGAAAAATTGCAGTAAAAATGCATGTGAAAAAGTATTTTCCCCTAGTATCTTATAACTCCCCCATGTGCTCACAGGGACTACTGTATTGCAGCTGTACTAGTAAATCAAATTGCCCAGGGATTGCTGTCTGCTCTGAGGCCAGCTTGCATGGCTTGTGTTGTCACAGTTAATTGCTTTTACCCCCCAAAACATGCTGACTGCATCTATACTGGCTCAAACTATCCCCTCAGCTGTGCTGGGACACTTTTGGGAGAGAGGTAGTTAGCCCAGGCCAAACTATTGCCAAGGACCATGTTAACAATTTAACCGTGCTGACAATCATCTGCCCGTGCTCAGGTTTGCCCTGGCCCTGTTTCACATACTGAAATAAGATTGCTCAGGAGACCATAACGAAGTCCTTGCTCTTCTCCTTTCGTGCCAAAGGAGTTTCCTATGCTATTAGCTATTTTGAGAAGGGATTCTCTTTTCCTGGTTAACACAAAAAATTCCAGCCTCAGTTTGCAAAACTATCCTGACAAAAATTTAATGGAAACACATGCATTGATGTAAAAAGATCAGATGAATCTGCATTTTTCTTCAAAAACTCATGCTGTTGACAAATTCCACCTGTGTAATGATTGATTTAAGACTTGACTTCATTGAAGTATTCATCTGTATTTCTGACCTCAAATGTATCTGGCTGATTTTCCAAGGCTATAGTTGCTGATCCTGTTCACTCTATAGCAATTACACTGTAGTTCTATCTATGTAAGAGCTGGATTAAACAATCTTGCAGCTATCGAAGGATATAACTATTCTCTTTTTTTCTTCTTTTTTTTCCTCATGGTCTTCCTGACTGTAGTGGCTTCACTCACTCCTAACAGAGTTCATAGATACAGTGTGTTCGGAGATTATTAATTCATATAGGCTTTGTCCTACACTAATTCCTAAGAAATGTACTTCCTTGAGCATTCCTCAATGCGAGAACCAAGTACTTGAATAATGACTGAAAAATAAGCAAGGGGATTTGATTGGACTGAAAGTTCATTTGCATTTTATTAAGTTTTCCTCAGATATTCTTATTTTGTCCTTCTGCATGTATCTTCACATTTTTCCTTTTCCCTTCTTGTTTATTAAACAAATCATTATATCGGTAAAGAGAAGCATGTCCTCTTAATTCCAGCTCACTGCAGAACCTGCTTTCACACCATGGAAAAACGAATAGGGAAATCTTGAGCATGTTTGAAGTGGTTTTAAAATTCTTCCCCTCTTTATAAGACGTTATGTTTATCAGTAGCTTTAACTTTAGGGGATCTACAAAGGGACTGGTGTGTCAGCAGAAGACTTATAAGTCTCCCTAACAGTATCAAAGACATTAGGGCTCTCTCAATGGTAGGATGCTAGAGTTGCATGCTAAAGATAGCAGACACATGCTTCATGGAAGTAGCACTACTGAAATATAAACAAGCCCCCTTCATCCAGACATTTTTGGTTATGTTTACAGATTAAATCTCAGGATGTGTATATTAGATGTTCTTGTTTCAGGATATTAATGGCAAAATGAACCTGTTTTTGATGTTTAAGTCACATTAATGTCTGATGGACTGTTAAAATGTTAAAGGGTACACCAGACATGCTGTAGCATGTGACATATGTTAGTCATACCATACTAGCTAGGAATTTGGATTTGTTTATAATGAACATAAATTGACTGAATTTAACCCCCCTGTACTTCCCCCAACAGTTAAATCACATTAGGTTCCATTTCCTCTGAAAGACAGTCTTGAAAAATTAGATGAAACTTGAAAAGCAGTTGTATTCAGATTTCAACAGTAGTACATAAAATTAACCTGCTTAGCAATATGAATTTGTATGACCTGTGGACAAATAACTGGATATCAGAAGAACACTAACAGGTAGCTGCTTGCTCTTCAACTGGTTTGACATCACACTCATCCTAACTCTCAAGTCACCTTCAAAATAGTTCAAATCATTACAAGAAATCATTTTAATCCTGGACACATTTGTGCTCAAGGTCATTTAATTTACTGTCTATTATAAAATTGCTGAGCATGAATATTGTCAAAACTGAACTCCAGCAAAGACACACATACAGGTAGGAAAGCCAAATGAAGCAGGTTTAATTTAGTTCAGATTTTAGGGATGACAGTGCATTTCATAAAAATTAAGGCTTTATTCTTATTTCTTTATTCTTCCCACCTGTGTCACTCACATATTTCTTTCTTTATACTAGCACTATAAACCCTGTTGGAAAGAGAGAGTAGTTTTACTCTTTGCTTCTATGACAGAGTTTCAGTATATGACCAGATTATTATGACATTGAATAAAAGCTGAAATTTACTTTTGTAAAAAAAAAACAAAACAAAACAAAACAAAAAACCAAACCACACCAAATCAATCAAACAAACAAAAAGTAACATTGTTAATTTGCATGTGAGTATGAGTGTTGCAAGTGGAGGGAAGAATTGTTTGGTTGTTATAGTTCTTGGGCTTTGCTGATCTGGTAGATTATGGAATGATTTGAGTAAAGGAAAACTTAAATAGCTGTCAAAGGCAAGGAGCTGTGTACACATTGGGAGCTTCTACAGCAATAGGAGCCTGCCACACTAAGCTCAGCCTGCCAGACTAAGCTCAGCCTGCCAGAGGACCTCACAGCAAGGTGCCTGTGTCCTTGCAGCATACAGCTGTAGTCAGGGTGACATCTTGGTATAGAAGCCAATCACCTGTGTCAACCCACACCTGGGAGGAGACCCTAAGTGGTGACCTGGAGAGCAGCCAAAAGCAAAGATGTCAAAGTGCTGGGGAGCAATTCTGGACTGAGCTCTAGCCTGCTAGTGAGGAAAGCAGGGGAGACAGTAGCTGAAAGTGTGGTCAGCTCTACAGCACTGCCAGCATTTGAGCAAAACGCTATTGAGAAATGCTTTAAAATATTGCCAGTGAATTGAACTCATAGGCTCTGGGAAAATTTAGGCAGCAAACAGGCTTTTTTCTCTACATTCTCTTCTCTGTAAATACACCCCTTTCCCTCATGCCAGACAGCACAGCAGAGGTGTCACAGATAGCGAAGACATCTCTGCTGGCTTTAAACAACCAGAGAGTCCGTCTTCTCAGAGGAAATATTCAGGAGGACCCTCCAGATGGTACACATCATTTTCCACTGCTATGAAGTGAGCTATGAAGCAGCACAAAATGAACTCAATAGTCTGAGGGATCTGGCTCCTTACAGTAAATTTGTATTTGAAGACACTGTTACAGAGACTGATGCTACATATCAAACCTGATGCCTCCGAATCTGTAGCTATGTTGAAATAGTTCCTTTCAGGTTTCTTGAACATGCCCTTCACAGAAGCAAATGAGAGCAACCATGAACTTCAACCAGTCAGGCATTTTAATGTTTTAAACTAACACAGCTGTATTTTCAGAGATGATAATATTTCATTTTATGTCCTCTAATAACTTTAAATTTTGCAAGGTTACATAAAAAATACCACCAATTTCTCCTCGGCTTCACTTGAAGAAAAGTGTTTTGGTACAGGGTATTCTTGCAGTTGTGGAAACAGATTTTAAGTCCTGGCCCAGTAAGCGTGAAGTCCTCTCTGAGGAACAGTGAATCTCTTTTCCTTTCAGCTTTTTAAGAAGTTTATGACTGACACACTCTTGGTGGAATATCAACAATAAATCATATCTATGTAGAAAATAAAATTGCTGAAGATTTTCAGATTTGGCCTTAGGCCAGTTAGGCACAACTTCTGAAAATTTCAAAATTATATGGAAGAGAAAGTTTTAAGAAAAATGTCTCATATCAACTGAAATATCTCAGAGAGAAATATTTGATTATGGTTGACTGTTTAATTGTATTGAGAATACAAAATGAAACACATCATAAGAACATTAAACATGAAAAACTATTTTGAAAGGAAATATTAGATACCAGCTTCCAAAATTATAAAACAGGACATTTTGGCAATGTCAGAATATTTCTATCTGCCAAAATTTAATTTCAGCAAATCTGACAGGGCTTTGCAAAGTATTTTGGTTTCAAAACAACTGCATTTACCAGTTCTTCATCTTTTTTTCTGGCCAGCAATAACACAGGAGTGATTCTAAGAACATATGAATAATTCAGCTCTGCCTGTGCACCTTACCAGTGAATATGAAGCTACTATTGTTAAAATTGGTTTCTATTTTGAGAGGCATAAAAAAAGTTTCAACTAACTGCTAAAGAGTTCAATTTAGATGCAACTAAAATAGTGAAGCAATTACAAAATGCTGACTCAATGAGTTCTGGTTTTGGCCTCGGCATCAAAAATGGGATTATTTTAGTTATTTAAATATTATTCCAGGGCTATCTTTGTGTGTAGTTGAAGTGGGGAGAAAGACATTTCCACTGGAAGATTCACCCCATCCTAAAACAGGTGCCTAAGGTAGGTGAGAGAAATTTCCCTCTGTAAGTTTATGGAATTCGGGTGTGGTGTTTGAGAAATGATGTCACATTTTGCTTCAAGATTCCAGTTTTTGCAAACTGCTGATAGCATTAGGAAATGAGACAAAAATGGCTTGTGGGAAAATAAAAACAAGTCATGGTCAGAGGTACCATAGTTCTTGATATTTCCTAGGACACCAGTTATAAAATCTCTGCTGATGTCCAACCCTTCTCACCTTCTGATAAAAGAAAGAAAATGAAAAGAGATTTAAAGCAGACCCTTCGTGGAAGAGGTCTTGATTCCTCCACACAGCAGCAGTGGGAGCGCTGCTGATGCCTCAGCCACCAGGCTGGGCTGAGGTATGAGGAGCCAGAGTTAAAGCTCAAGCTGATGTGTGACACCTGCCTCATTGTTTTCTCCATACATATAATGAGCTGGAGAGGTTTTGTTCACTTTATTCAAGATGAGAAAAGACCTGAAAACAAAGAACTTTTGTTTCCTTTGCTTTAGCCTTTCAGAGGAATTACAATGAAAAGAACAGCCATCTTAAGAGCAAATCTTATAACACAATGTGTTTTGCCCCAAAGGAGTGTCCTAGCCCTTCATTATCTGTTAAGCACACACAGTCCTTTGACATGCCTAGGACAGGATTTAAGCATAAATGGTTGTCTAACCACTCTTACAGTCTTGTGGTATGCTGTGGGTCTTATGGGAGTAGAGTGGAAAATTTGTCTTTAAATGAATCTGAGTAGAACTTCGAGAGGCTATGTGGATCTCAAATTTGTCTTCAGGGTATACAACGGTTCGTAAGACTGCTACTTTTTTGTGACACAGCTTTAATGGGGGTAGAACCAGAATATTAAGTTCATTACTTCCAGATGGAAAGGTTGGACAAGACAGAAATCCTTGGCATTGGGACCATGGACAGAGTGGTGTGATATGGACATGACATATTGAAGTAATCTAGATAGAAGATACGATGTTAGCCAAGGTTGTCAGTTGGATACTTTTTAAAACATTATATGGTTTGTAACAAGGTATTGTGTATCCTTCGAAACCCTCCAGATTGAAATCCTGGAAAGACTGTGGGGAAAATTGTGATTATTTTGCTTAAGTTACTAGAGTTCATTTTATATATATTAAGAGCTTGGCATCATTTGCCTGCAAAAAAATTTTAGGCCAGCAATTTATACCGTACGAGCAATGTACATCATGCTAGCAGCACTTAAATGAGTCCAGGTGCTCGTTTGTAACTTGGGATCTTGTGTGTTCTTATTCATGGGCTACACACCGATAATAATGCAATGCCTCAAATGAGAATGAGACTCAGATATGTTTCATGAAAGACACATCTGTTTACAAGAGGTAGTTCTTTATTAAATCCTTACAGCTACACTGAGGGTTTTCCACCAGGGGGCATGTAAAGCCCACAAGATTAATCACTTCTCCACCGTATTTTTCTTTGTATGTTTTGTCAATGAAGATTTCTTGAAGCCCACTGTAGAAATCCAAAATGCATATTTCCTAAACAAAAACCAGGAACAAATGGGGACAAGTTACAAAGAGGTGAGGAGGAGTGGGCACTGGATACAGTCTTTCCCATAGTCTTTATTGTCCAGATGAGCTATATATCTGCTATCGAATGTAGTTCCTATTTGTAAAATGATTGTTCATACGCATGAGACACTTATGCTTTCTCTGTTTTTAGGTAACTTTTGTACAAAAACTTTTCACTAGATCTGTTGTGTACAGCAGAGGACAGGATTTAACTCTTTTTGGCGAACATACAAAACATAAGCTTAAAGTGTTCCAGTACCTTGAGAATGAACAGATCAGGTAATCCATTGATATTTTTTAGGACATCACTTGTAAAAACTATTCTTGATGTGATGTCCCACACTCACTTGGATGCATGAACCAGGCAGAGAAAAGCGTTTAGAACAATCCCATATTGTGATCTTTTCCTTTCACACACAGGCACAGTAATGAGCACAGAGGTCTTTGTGATGGACCTAAATATACCAGAGACAGCTGAGTTCCTAAGAGATTTTTCAAGACCACTTTAGGGAGGCATAACACTAATTCCTGTGGACTTTCCTTTATTTGATACATCATCTCCAAAGTTGTAAAGCTTGGGTCATCTCCAGTCAGTGATAGGATGCCTCAGTACAAATTGGTGCATTTTTAGCCTTCTGATCAGCTGCAGACAGTTGGGTTTTTGCCGTTTACTTCTGTTGCCCAAAAGCAGTTAAGAGAACATTTTATCTTACTCTTATGAATACAGGCTCTCACTCCCTTGGCTTTAAAGAAAATCTGTCTCCATGGAAGGAATTGGTAGCTTAATGATATCATTTAGGAGGAATGGTTTGGTAAATTGCTAATATTATAGAATCATAGTATCGTTTTGGTTGGAAAAGACCTTTAAGAACATCAAGTCCACTACTTGGGCTCTATTGCCTGTCACATACACAAAATAAGGTAAATACAAATAGGAAGCTGTTTATTCTAAAAGGAAGCTTTGAACCAGATATCTGTTAGGCATCTCAAGAGAACTGTGAAAATTTGTGAAAACACAAGGTATATTCTATAAGGTAAATATACCTATCTGTTAATGTCTTTCTCTTCAGTGTTTGCAGGGTTTCACACTTATCCATGTATTTCAATCTTATCCCTATATTAATGTTCTCTGGTTCTACACTCATTGTTGAACAAGACTTATTAGGTGAAACTGGAATGAAAAGCTGTTAATACCTTTCCTACATACACTAACCTTCACAGAATAGGTCTGAGAAAGCACAGAGATGCAATGTCTGCAGTCAGCCTGTTGTGCAACAGCTCAAATCTTGCACAAGGAATTCCAGGGTTCTGGATTCAAATATTAGTCACAGATAACCCAATTTGTGTTGCAGTCTTTACTACTTTATTCTTTAAATACTGAGCACATCAAAACCAAGGGACAGAAGTGCTCAGTTTTTAAAGAAAACAGACTCATACAGGGTCTCAGGAAGATTAGAGGACCCTGTGGCAGTAAGTAATAGCCATTCCACTTTCAGGAACAATTGACTCTGAAAGCTTTTCAGATGACCTATTTTCTAGAAAGACAGTAATGCACATCTTAAAATGTTATATCCTCTTTTACCTAATTGGCTTCTACTCATATTAACAGAAATCTGTACCACCACTTTCACAGTTACAGAACTGGACAAACAAACAAACAAAAACCAAACAAGTGAAAATCTTATTATTTCATCAATTAAATTTTAACTTGATAAGACATCAGGAAATTTGACCTGATAAACACTGTTATAATATATAATTTGGTTACATCTGAATTAAGGCTGATAGCTTGTCCTAAAACAAAACATATCTTTACAACAGTGTCTGAACCTTCATTTGAAAATAGAATAAGGTGAATGTTTCTGTCAATCATTTAGACACGCAGGTCAATCACAGTTCAGCCATTTAAAAATTATTCTACCTTATTTTTGAAGAAGAACCAACAATATATACCCTTATTAGGGTACTTCACAGACTACAGAACAAACAAATCTAGGTATTCAAATTTGAGAGAAAGGAAAACTCCTCAGTTCTCTTGATTAAAAAAAAAAATAGAAATGGAGGCTAAAATAGATGTGATTTATACCTCTCACAAACGGAAAATAAGACTGCAGTAAGAACTTCTTACTAAGGAGTACTGAAAAATCCTTAGGCATTGTTGTCCATCAGGTCAAATTCAATACGTGTTTTCCATGTTTATCACCTCAGACTTTGGATTTAGAATGATTAGGTATAAATGAAACAAAACCAGCAACAATGGTCTTTCTTTGGTGTATTTAACAGGAAAAAAAAAAAAGGGATAATGGAAGACATTGAAGGAAAAGGCTCTGCATCTCATAACAGTGAGCTTCTGACACACTGGTGGGACCACTCAACAGCTTGTGAATTGGTTCATGGGGCAAATTACCCTGAACCCTGTTTGGAACAAACAAGTTCTGGTATGCAACTTTTGGACACAAAACTCTTTAGGCTGGAAAACCTTCTTCAGAGTTCCATAGACATGGGAGTCTGCACTGAGAAGGGTATAGAGCTATGTGGCTGGAAAAAAACAGCAGCACTGGAGTAAATGCACACCTTATTTTATGCTTCAGTGAAGCATGGAGCAAAACTCTGCAGAGCTCTGTCTTGAAGGACCAGCATTTACATCCAAACTGCAGGAGTGAGGGAATAGCAATGTACTGCCAACAACAGAAGAAAGAGAAGGAGTTTCACTGAGCTGTGTAAAGAGGTGGCCAGTCCACAGGCAGGGAAGCAGTGGTTCTCTGCACTCTTTGTAGTGTCACCACATCTCAGTTCCCTTGAAACACATCAGTGTATCTCACCACAGCACGATGCTTAGGTGACACCAGTTCTTGGTTGCACCGTGAAAAACTGACACAAAACAGTGTTTTTAATATCCTTGCACTTCCTATGGTGCTTCCGGGCAGTTTACGCACAGCAAAATTTTAATAAAGCATAAATGGAAAACGAACAGGGACTAGCAGTGCTTCCAGGAATAAACATGCAGGACCCAAATGGAACACAGCCAGAACATTCAGGAAGAGCCACCACAACCATTCAGTTGTTTCCCTGGCATTTGTAGTTCTAATAGGGGCGGTCTAATCCCCAGAAAATCTGTCTCTCTGAAGGACAAATACGTCAACTAGAAGCAACAAGCTTTTTACAGGAGTCACTGAAATTGTGGTGCGTCTCGTGCTCCAGGTCAGATGGGATGATCATAATGACCCCCTCGAACTAGAAGCTTATGACTCAATGCTAGTTTTCTACGGAAAAATACAGTAGCCAGCAGATTTAGAAAAAGATACTTTTGACCAAAGTGATTTCAGACAAATACCAGTGATAAATTGACACTGAAAGGATTCCCCTTTACAAGCAGATACATCAAATGAAGAGAGACATGTACTTACAGGAAACAGAAAGATTCTTTCAAGACTTGAAACTTGGGAAAAGTATCTTTTACAGACAGATTTCCTGCAGCTTTTTAAAATATGTTTTGCTAAAAGCTGTCTGCAGTCCTGTGGAAATGTTCCAGAAGGGAATCCTGTCCCATGACACATGGACTGCTTTGATCGCATTGATTATAAAAGCAGATATAGAAGGTCACCATGACTGAAACTTTATTTTCTGAACGTGGAACCTAACCTATTAACCAAGACTACTTGTGTATCTGAAATTATTCCTACTCTCACCCGGAGGAGTCAAACAACATTGATGAAATGTAGATTTGCAGCAGTCAATACTCATAATAGTTCTCCTTTAGTGCATCAAGCTCATTTAGCAATGAGATCAGGCTTCCTTGGCTTTGTTGAGAAGCCAGGAGGTATAGGTGGAGACTCACGGGTTAAAAATGTTTTGGTAGAAGTGAAAATATCTGCCTTGATGTTTCTGAATCCCTTTGTACTTTCCCACTCCTGTCAGCAAACACTGATTGCTAAAATATTGCATTTTGAATGATAAGCGTACACCTTTACCCTTTTACTATTTTTTTTTTTTTCATGTATTTTGTCTGGATCTTTTGCTTATGCCAAAACCACTGACAAGAAAATATATGTTTTTAAGGGAGATTCTCTGCTAGGACATTTTTGATTCTCAGAAACCTAATATTCTTCACCTTTATGATGTACCACATACCTGAACCTTGATATACTTCCATGTAAAATGAAACAAACCATGGCAAATGGAGATATCCAAGAGACTGAAGCGGAAAGTATGTTATTTACTTTCAACTGACTTTACACAGACACAGCAGTTTGTGAATCCTGTCCAAAGCAGTTTCTGAGTTATGACCATGCTACATATTAAGGGGGAAAAGAAATGCCTGTAAGATCCTTTTATCATTGCTGTTGCATATGGAAAGCTAGAGTGAATATCCATCCTTGGCTCCCCTACCTATGTTATGGGTTTATTACTTCTTGCATTCCTCTTTTTGTGTGTGAGTTGTGAGACTATGAACAGCATGGACTAACACAGGGTGAGGAAGACAAAGATTATTCTGTACTTCACAAGCTGGGAACAGTCAAAAGGGTCCATTTTTCAAAGCTGTCTGAAATCTGAAGGCAACAACACTTAGGTGCTTCAAGTTTACATGCTTGCTCGGTTGCTATGTAAGAAGCTGATTCCTACTCTGGCAAGCGAATAAACACTTATTTCATTCCTAACCCTGATACTGAAGCCCAAGGATCTAGGCAAGAAAAGGGTAGCTCTTTGTATTTGCTACAGTTCAGCTTTATGGACTCGAGGCAGGGGAGGGCCCTTCTTTCTTCCCACTTCCCTTGGACCTTGGGGAAGTAAGTTTGAGCTCTGTGGTTGAGGGTCTTGGGTGGGCAGTGAACCAGGCAGAAAGTTTCCCATAACAAAGGCACTTGTCCTTGAGTGATACAGTTATTCCTGGTTCTTTCTTTTTTGACCCATGCAGGATGCCAAGAACCAGGAGTTCCTGTGTTTCTCAAGGTGAGCCTAGTGAGCATGTCAATCTTGGCATCTTATGCTTGCACAGCTTAGTGCCTGGAAACCAGGCATCACACCTGAACCATTGAGCCATTAATGGAAGTTGAGCAGAAGCTGGAAACTGTGTGGCAGCAGCTCCCAAGGCTTCCTGCTTCATAAGAAGTCAGCCAGTAGCTGATCCCTTCCATGCTATCTCCTGCTCATTTTCCATGGATGTTCTGAAAACACCCATGTCCCCTGGGACACAGTGGGCTGCTGGTGCTCACAACTGGAAAGTGACAGGGCAGCACACTGTCATTTTGGGGGTAGCGCTGACTACAGTCAGCATTCCCTCATCCTTGTCCCTTTATGAATCTGCTGCTATGCCCCTTTTGGAAAAGGGCCTTGGATTCGTAAGTCATTTAGGCATTTCAACATGCTTCTCCCAAAGTAACTGGCCCAAGGTCACAGAGGAAATCTGTAGCAGAACTGGGAAATAAATCAAAACCTGTGTCCCAGTCCGGAACCTCAGGCACAAAACTACTATTTTTCACAGAAGGCTTAAATATGTGATGAGTTCTTTTATAATCTTATAGTTTCCTTTCCAATGCCTTAAAGTTTTCTTGTTACAATCATTAAACTACTAGCTGTCCACTTTTAACAGTTCTGTAGGAATTCTTTCATGTCAGTAGTGTTTGATAATAGGCCACATCTGAGGTTCCAAACTAACTTTTTCCATTATTAACCTTTCATTTACTGATGATATTTCCCTCAGTATGTTTTGTTCTTATGCCGTCCTGGACCATATGTTTATAATCATCTGAAACTTCTGAGTAATCCCATTATTTTTCTATTCTCTCACACATCATAAATGTGGGCTGTGTTCCAGGATAATTTATTCAGGATTAAAATACGGAATTGGCTTCAATGCCTCATTGATTATGTCTTTAGAGTTTATCTCCCAAATTTGTATCCTTCTCAGCACTAAAAGTCGAGGAGATGGAGATCACAAACACACAGTCACACACACTCACATGCATATTGAATACAAAGTGAGTGAAAGAAGAAAAGGAAAAAATAGGACTTATCAGGGAAAAGTACCTCATTCAAAGCTTATTGAAATCAAGAAGACTTCCTTTCACTTCTCTGTGCCTCACACTAGCTCGCTATGTCTAACAGAGAAGCCTGAAATAATTATTGTACTGATGAAGTGTAGGACTGTAGAAAAGTTTTTCTAAAGGGCAGGCACAAGCAGTGAGTGTATGACAGACGAAACAGTGAGTACGTGACAGGAGAAATAGTAACTGAGAAAAATCTGGAAGCTTAAGGAGAACAAGATTCAGCCTATAAACCCAATGTGTGAGGCAGCAGCTAACACCTCCCTGAGTTTGCTGGTTTTAATTAGCCTGCTTTCCTTTACCCTAAAGGAAAGCATTGAAAAGTCCTCTCTCCAGAGAGTCCAGTGCCTGCTACCTCATGGTCTAGCTATATTCTTCTTCAAACTCAGTGACAAACCAAAGGGATCACAAAGGCCAGGTGGCCAAAGTCATGAAGGACTTAGAGGTGATGAGAGCATTGCAAGTGCAGATGAGACCACAGGGTGCAACCAGGGATTCCGAGCCCAAGCACGAACAAGTGGGTGGCAGTAGAGGGAGGAACGATCTCTGAAGATAATGAGAGAGGACAGGGATCACCAGGAATGGTGCTTGCTGGAGGCACCTTTTAGCAGATGGCTCCATCCTCAGCAGTCAATTTTAACAGTCATTCTACCAAACCTACTGAATTATCTCCAGCAAAGAGCTGTGGCTTCAGGCTGTGGGCCAAACATGCATCACAAAGATAGATGTGTTCCTCTCAGCATGCAGTCTTTGTTCCAGTAGATGAGGTAGTCTTTTGGTAGGACAGGAGACATAAATGTAGTATGGAAACCCTAGGTTCTTTCAGACAAGTGCAAGCTTCTGCTTATAAAGAGAAAAGATATTTGCTAGAAACTAGCACTATTCTGACTTCTTTAAGATTTTTATAAACTGTCACAACAAGAGCTGTGATTTTTGATGGTGGGTGTCAGGCTGAAATTGAATAATATTAGGAGATCTCAGGTCAATATGGCAATTATTTTTTAAAATAATGAAAACTCATTTCTTGTCCCATGCTAAAAAATGGAGGTGACTTGTTCACTGAACACTGGCAGCATTCATAGGTTTTTGGATATGGAAGACGAACTGACAATCACAGTTAAGGACAAGTGAAGGAGCATGTTTGGGTTGCAGAGGGAGAGTGGGGTCCTTCTTTTGTGCAAATTCACTTATATATATGTTAAACTGTGGCAATGATTTGCATGAGTTGGAGTCTAAAACTGAAAACAGGAAAAAAGCAAGATTGGCATGCAGACATGAGTGAAATTAGTAGAAAAGGTAAGAGCGGGGAGCATGGTGAAAGACTAAGTCCTTCTTGGGAGAAGAGACCGAAGAATCTTTGTCCCCAAGATCAAAGTCTTCTCCACAGCCCAGGCTGTTCCTTAACAGTGGGACCCTCTGTATCTCCGGTATCTTCAGACAATTCCAGCAAGATAGAAAACAAGCTTGCAAATTAATTTCTAGAAGAGCCCTTCAGGAAAACACTTTAGTACTTTGGAGTAAGTGGAAATCTGTGATGCAAATAGAAAAAGAAGGTGCATACAGCTTGGGATAACTGGCATCAGCTTCATTATTGGTCCTAAATATCAACTGGGACTCATCCCAGATAAGAGAGGTATCTTATGAGAAAGGATTTTATTTTGCAATTAATGAATAGATAGTGCTGACTTCATATGACAGTTGTAAATATCACTTTGCTTCATTTTGTAACTTCTGAGTGCGGGACATCAAAACCAAAAGCCTTTTAGCCCTGTCTTTCTCTGTATATTTTTTGTACCTGATGGGAAGTAGTCTGTCCGTACATTTATTACATGTTACTTAATGTCCTTTCCAGTCCAGACTGAATACTCTCACAGCACACTCCTGAAGACACCTCACCCCACACAGTGCCCTTCTGGGCAGTTGAACTGAGTGTTACCTGATGGGATGGGGTTGTGCTGCAGGATTAGGATGAGAGGCAGTGACAGAGTGCCGGCAGAAAGTCCAGATAACAAAGGATTAAACAGGCAGTTCCAGAAGGATTTGTAATGACTTGGTGCACAGTGCTAAGGCTGCAGCAGCTCATTCCTCTATTTTTAATGAAAATGAGGTCTCAGGTCCACTATGGAGAGAAGAACAACATCTGTACTGGGAAATTAAATAGGCCAAGGACTGTGATTCGGTCCTGAAGCCATCTGGCACGGCATGACTCACATTCTTATTGGGGGCTTTGTCACTCCTCCAAAACAGACAGGGGGATAGTCCCTAACCTGTGCTTCCTGAACTGTGCCCAGGCACTATCTAGGGGGGATGTTTGGTGCCTAAAATAGTACCAGAGAGCCAATTTAACCCTGAGGATGACTGGGTGACAGTGGTGGATTGGTGTCCAGGGCTTGGTTAACCTGCTAAAATAGTCACTGCCAATTAATGTTACCTTCTCCTTGATTACTACACACTCTACCTTCCTTGATAGAATATATACTGAATAACAACAACAACAATAATAACAACTACCACAACAATAAACAACTATTACCTTGATAATTATCCGGATAATGTCAGGATGGCTCTGGAACATGCACTTAGACAAAGCAGGTAAGATGACATTGCCTAGACTATGTAAACATTCTAATTTGGAGAATTAGCATAGTTTCAAACTATTTATCACCCATTAGCTCATATTGTGGTATGTTTTTCTTGAATGCAAGTTAGACTGTATTTTAAAGACATTAAACTGGACCCTTGTCTCCTGGAGTGCACCACAAATTTTCCAAATCCTGCAAATAAGAGTCTAAAAAATTACATTTTTTAATAGCTTCAAACGATTATTATTAAATGCAAACTAAAATTACTGCAATGAGTAAAAGCAATTGTCTTTTTTGAACAATGAAAGTGCAAAGATGCAACTATTGGAAAATGGTGAATACATACTATGAACACCATAAATAATTTAAAAAAAAAAAAAAAGAAAAGAAAATGGGGCAAAAAGTATGATTGAGACTTATCAGTGGCAGTGCAATGCAGACAGCTTCCACAGCGCTGAATATTACAGGCTACAGCTGTTTGTAGCTGTGGATTTTATGCCTGATAACCCTTCAGGAATCTGAAGAGCTGGAAGTAATACTGTAGTAGCAATAAAGTCTGATTTGGGTTGGAAGGATCTGAGGTGGGCATTGTGGTCAGTACCTTGTGAGAAGAAGCTATGTTTTGAGTCCTTGAGGATCCGTATTTTCCAGTCTGATGACTCTTTGGAGGCCTGGGAATCCAGAGATGGAGCCACTTGAAGCTGCAGGATGGTGCCAAGGAAGGGAGAAAGTGGGAGAGAAGCTTCAGTGTAGCATGATTTCTGTAAGGGCTGCTTGTCTGTTCAGAATCATGTTAATCTCCCTGTCCTTTCCCACTGGCTCCTGGATCACTGCAAGGTTTCTGTCAACTCCACATTACAGAAAGGCAGATCTGTGCCAGTTCCTGGACTGCATTTTCACATTTAGCTGCAGTTCTGAAAAGTTGTGAGTTCTCCAACCATTTCCTCATCCTCAGATTTTGCAAGACATTTTGATAAGGGAAATGTCTGTGAAAACTGCTTTGTTAAATCCTGCTCATAGTTCAAAAAGTAACCAAGGGTTTGTTTTTCCCCCAGTTTCTATAACAAACAATTCCCTCCTTAAAATGTCATGCTCATAATCTCTTGTCAGCCTCGGGAGACTGAAGGTAGCAGGTCCTTTCCAACCTATGTTCATACGCCTGGAAGTCCTGTTGTAATGAATGCTCTTTGCATTCCAAAGGTCTTTGCAGTGAGCAGCCAACTGTTTCAAGTTGCTGGTTTGATGTTTTTCCGATTTGTTTCTGTCACAGCAGTGGGTTGGCAAGCACAGAAACCAGCTTTATCTTTATGTGCAGGAAATGCTGAAGTAGCATGAGGGCAAGACTATTTAGTGAAATAGGGAAGCAGGCGCTAGTTGTTCTGGGTGGAGAATTTAGTAATGGCACTGGCATCTCTGCAGCTATAACTCACTTATAATATCAGAGGTCTTGTCACTGACCCATGGGCTGAGGAAGCAGGGAAAATGGTTGCTTAGGAGGTCTAAGGGGAGCAAAGCAAGATGTTTTCTGTTGTTAGACAGCTGCTGTTTTGAATGACGGGGAAAGTTTAGCCATTCGTTCTGGAATAAGTGAAAGATGTATAGTACAATGTTAACCGAGTTTGCATGTCTATTTCCTAGACTTTTCAAGCACAAGGTTTGTGGTGAAATACATGAAATTTGGAAATTGGCCTTTTACAGTTAATATGACTTGGAGGCACTGTTGCTTGGTACCTGTGGGATAAGAAAATACCTTCTATGGTCTTGGACTAGTAGATACTACAGGATGGATTTTGCAAGCACCTCTATGATCTCTTACAAGCACTGCAGCATGTGACCAACAGAATGATTTTAAATGTTCTTCATAACCTCAATGTGACACATTCAATGAAGGACACCACGATAAAGTTGACTGTGTCAGATGTGCAGCTTTGGAGAGCAGCAGGGCAATGGAGGCAGAAGATCCTGCAACAGTAGGAACATGAGGGGTCAAGGCACAGTGTGTGTAGCAGTGGGAGGAGAGTTGTTAAAGTCACTGGGTGCAGCAGGGTATCCCCAGCTGAGTGCACAAAGGAAAGGAGATGTGGGGAGGCTTGTAACCAGGGTGACAGGGAAGGGATGGAAATAAGGAGGACAGAGACACATTAAGTGTATAGTATAACCAATGGCAAAGCATAAGATACTGTAGTGAAGGAGTCAGAAAATCTTCCTGAGTACACACAAAGGCTGTGGTAGGAGTGACTGATCCCAGCCATACTCCTGTTATTAAGGAGTGTGAAACTGTTTTGCTGGAAAGTCATGGCACTAAGTCTGGCTTTCTGGACTAATTCCAGCAAGAAACATCTGTGTTTCAACCTATCTGAGGTTAGTATTTAGCTGTGAATTTTACAGATATTTTAATTTATAATCAAATATTTACAAGCCCCAGACATTATGTAATACTTATTGCACACTAGTAAGTAATAAAGGTAGCAGGAACAGACCGGGATAATCTAGGTAGGCTAATTGAAAGCCATAGTGATATAATCTGTGAAGTCAGACTTTGTCTTAGTCTTATACTATGGCAACTATCACAGAGATGCCGATGACCATCTCCATGCTGTTGCCAGGGGGAATTCCTTCCAAAATGCCCTTTGTTGGACAAGCCCATGCCCTGGGTATCTAGGATAAAATCAGGCAACGCCATTCTTCACTGTGAATGTGGAACATGTTAGAATCAGACTCAGCACTGCACTGCCTGAACTTCAGCTGCTAGAGGAAAATGACATGAGGACAGAAAGTATGTATGAACTACATATATGAAGTCCATGTGACAGTTCCAATATTACTTTAGTTCACTGTAGAAAACCCTTCCTATAATAAGGTTTTGTTCAGAACAGCAAGGAGGTATTTTCTCTTCCGTATTGTGAACTGCTATGAAGAATGTCTGGATGCAACAGTCCTACGTATCTTGCTTTGCATAATATGTGATGGATGTCACATGTACTTTTTCCTCTTCCTTTAACTGTTTTCCTTGTGTGAGGTGCTCTCCATACAAGTGAAAGATACTGGTACTCAATTAAAAAAAAAAAAAAAAAAAGAGAGACATTTTTTTCACTCAGGGCTATAGCCTAACTCCATTACAGGGAGTACTGATAGGAACACGTATCCAGATCCTACAGGTTGAGGTGCTCTCAAGACATTGATTACCATCTCTTGCCTAGCAAATAGATGCTCTTTAAAAATAGAAACCAGAGAAAAATCTTCATGTTTCTATGTGATACCTAGAACCAGGTGTTCATTTTTGAGACTCCACCACTCTCCCTCCCCTGGCATTTCCCAGTCTCTCTTCTGGAGCATCATCTATGGTCAACTCACCCTTCATCACTGTCTTCTCTTACCCTTCCAGCCATGGAAACATGTCTTTGTGACTGCAGAACTAATCTGTTGGACCTAGCAAGCAGAGGGTCAAGGATTTTGTGTGAGAGAAGAGAAACACATTTCCTCATTCCCCATTTTTGCAGCTTCTGAACTTTCTGTGGTTGCACGAGAGGAGAAAGAGTAAGTGAACTTCAAAAGAGATTCCTGTGGGCAAACTGAGATCAGAGATTGCCATCTCCCTGTGGACAAAAGTGTCATGTCTGAGTCCTGGAAAAGGGGTTGTAGAAGCACAGTTTCCTCCTAAAAAATTTAGGAGGACCTTTGTTCCTCATTGTGATTTTAAAAGATTTGAATTGTATGAATGTATTTTTCTCATGCATTACTTAGGATGACTATGGCTATGTCTGTACCAGAAAGGAAACGTGAACATCTGCTTGGTTTTAGTTTTTAAGACAGTTTCTGGCAGATCTTCCCAAATAAACCTCAGCCGCTGTTCAAAGCTTAGTAAGGACTGAAGGCCACTTTTGGTAGGCAGTCTGGATGTACCTGCTATGCTTTGGAGGCTCTGGGAATTAGACATGGCCAGACAGTGCCTCAGAGCCAGAGGATGTGCTCCAGCACTGCTCAGTTCAGCTGCACAGAGATATCTGACCTCTAGCAGTGGATCTTGCCAGGGCCGAGTTAGAAGTGAATAATAACGTGCACAGCATTGAAAGCTGAACTATTTCTCTTGATGTAATGATCGATAATGATGTGGTTCACAAAGATCATGCAGAAAAATATTCAGGAGAGTGAAAACCTGAAACCAGACTTTCCCAGTGATGTCCTTGCCAGCAGAGCCCCCTCAGAGCTAGGTGGTCCAACTCTCCTGTCTTCTGCTTTCCATCTGTGACCACAATCTCACCTGGTTTTCTGGGTTCTTACCAGCCACCCAAACTTAATTTGGTCCCAGATAAAAAACACGATGGAGACAATGGGATACCAGTACTTCTGTTGTATCATCAAAGCACTATGATATTGATGAAAGGCAATGATCTATACCATGTTATGATGCATGACTAGAGTCTGCTAAGGTCATTTTATGCACAAAAACATTTAAAAATTATTTTAGAATTTGAGCTATGTAAATGTTAATACCATTTTGGAGCCAGATACTATATTTTATCCTAGCATAAATGACTTTGTGGTTCAATATGAGACTGGGCCTCTTCAGTGATATCCTAATGAAAATAACAGTAGTGTCACTGTAGTCCAGAGCATTGTTGAAAACAATAGGGAATGTTTTAACAGAGGAAGACAGCCAAGTAAAAGCTAGGCATGCGCAGTGTTATGCAGAATATGTTCCTATCTCAGCAAACTCCATGGCAGCAATTTAAAAACAGAACAACAACAACAACAACAACAAAACAACCAAAAAAACTCTCACCGAGAAAATCAAGCAAAACTAGGAAGCACTGGAGAATTAAAACATTCAGTAGGCTCAGGAAGGAAACAAAAAAGAAAGGTTTTATTCAAAGTATCCTTTTTGTAGCAGTGTTGTACATTCTAGGAGGAAGGAAAAAAAAAGCAGGTAAGAGAAAGAAAACAGGACAAGTTTTTCACTGAAACTTTTAGTTCAGAATTTCAGGGGAAAAGTTCAGTAATTTGTGGAATTCTTATTAACAAAGCTCCAGCCATCACTAGCAAATATTAGACATCTGTGATTCCAGGTAATGTCTAGATAGAAGCTATGAGAGGAAACAATATAATAATGTGGGGGGTTTTTTTGTCATAATAACGAGGGGACTACAGAGAGATACGATTTTTTAAATTTGAGGTGGTTCAAGATAGAGATGTGTGTACAGGTTGATGGAGACCACACAGGACAAGCCAGAGTGCTGCTCTCTGGTGTACAACAGCAGCACAGCAGAAAGAAAGAGACGAGACAGAGGGAAGGACATCGGTGTACACATCCTTGCACAGTTGGTTTACTTTTTTCACTTCTGGACAGAACACTTCACAGTTTTCATAGCTGGAAAGATATAGCCTTGGAAATAATATGCATTTTCCAATATATCTGCAGTACAGCACTGAAGACTTAATGATGGAAGAAAACACATATCCATGGGTGAGCCTCTTCTGGAAGTCTTTCAGGAGGATCCTCTGCTAAACCAGCTCCAAACATCAATCTATCAGACATTGTAGACTGGAAGTTTGCCTCACATAAATGTGGCAACATTGGACATTGCTTATGGCAATGAAGATGGCAAAGGCACACTGCTTTGTGGGGTATTCTCACAATATGTTCACCAAGGGAGATAACAGTATAAGCTATTGTGACCGTATGAAGCAATTCCTTCTGTATGTCCTGCCCATCATGGGTCTTCAACCACAGTACAATTTGTCTGTTAGTATACCTCTGTGAGTGTAGAAGTGTTATCATCTCAGTGTACAAATAGGAGATGGGTCAACCAACGGGTGTCCTCGCCTGTCCAGCATCAGCATTAGGAAAAGGTTCTTCCCCCAGAGGGTGCTGGACACTGGAACAGGCTCCCCAGGGAGGTGTCACGGCCCCAAGCCTGACAGTGTTCAAGAAGAGACTGGACAACGTCCTCAGACACGTGGTGTGAACCGTGGGGTTGTCGTGTGCAGGAACAGGAGTTGGACTTGATCCTTGCAGATCCTTCCAACTCAGGATATTCTATGATTCTGTGATCACAGAGGAAGAGAAAATCCCAAAATAAAAACTCAAACCTGCTATGTTCATCCTGAATTACATCTCAGTACTTATAAATGCAACAACTTTTTTTTTTTTTTAATTTTTCAGCAGCTGTCTGACCTTTGTGTAAACAAAGACCATAATCCTCAGGTCCGTATTAATGTTCCCCAGGTGCCTCAGCCTTGGTCCTCAGCTCCCAGTTGCCTCAGTTTTGGCAGCACTGAGCAACTCCATGGTTAAATCATCCCTGTGCCCTGACAGAAGGCACAAATTAGACACTCTTGTGCTCAACCTGCTCTCAGCTCACACCCTACAGAATGGCCTCCAGGCAAAATGTGATCATTCACTGTCTTTTAGCCAACACCACCATAATTTTAGTGCTCAGAAAAGATGTGGAGGCCCCTGGCAGTTGTACTCCATCCACGTGTAGGTTGTGTGAAGGACTTGTGTGGGAGCGAGGATGGAGGGGATGGAAAGAGGGGTGGCTGTACTCAGTTTACAGGCAAAACCAACCATACGAGCTGAAGAGTGAGCGGGAGGGTATTCTCCTGGAAGGGTTATTTTTAGCTTCATCTGGATCATATTAAGTATTCACCAGGATTCGATATTCCTTTTCTCCCACTCAGCGATGCTATAGGGCCATATTTGTTCCTTTTAGAAAACCTATGCAGAAGAAAGACTTCAGCAGTGATAGCCTTGGTCCCAAATGATCACTGTAACTAATGTGTTGTCAGTAGTGACAAATGCGGAGGAAATCGTATTTCTTCATCTGTGAAAAAAGTACTGGTCTAGATTCAATGCTGAACTGAGCCCTGGCTCCTTAGCTCCACTGCAGCATTTAGAAAAGTGAATCCTACATGGAAGGGATGTTTTTTTTCCCAGAGAAGCAGGATTTGAGACAGATTTTCAGCCATTTTCTGTTAGCTGTATCAGTCAGTTTTCTATTAAGTGGCTTGGATTTGACAAATCATTCTGATCCTATGCATCAATGGAACCAAACTGCCTTTTTCAATAGTGCAGGTGAGTATTTTTCTGCAAACCCATCTCACTTTATGAGAAGGAATCTTTCCTGTCTCTCTGTAAATACTTTTGCCACCATACTACTCTGTATCAATTAAGAATCTGGATGATCCTGGATGGAGCTTGGTGGGAGGAACCTGGATTTGGCATACACAGAATGACTACAGAGCAAATCAGAGAGAAAATACCCTTTCCTAGTGCAGACACAGCTTATTTCCCCATGACAAGGCAATGTGTAACCTATTATGTTTCCAGTGATGTAGGAGAAAAAAAATGAGAAAAAAAATAACAGAGATTTTTGAAAAGTGTTAAGCAAACAAACAAACAAGAACAGCACCTCTTGTTCTCTGGGCACTTGCAAGTCACACATTTTAGTTTGCTACATTGCTGCTCAAATACGTGACAAACTGCAAACAGATCAAGGCAGAGAAAGGTACTCCACAGCATAAACATTTTCTGAAGCAGGAACTTTAGATGCTGCTAGCAGATTGTGACTTGTATAACTCTCCTGCAGGTTTCTAGAACCCTGAAAACTCTATAGTGATACACCATGTTTCCATAGCACAAAGTGCTGCAAAGTAACAGTTATTGCATGGATTTGTATTTACACAGTTTGAAGGGTATTAGACCATGAGAGGGGCTGACAAAGAGTGGTAGATGAACTGCTTTTCCAGTATCTGTAAAATTGTGGTACTTGGCACTTGGTAGGGATGAATATTCCATATTGAGAATTTAAAACTTTCCATAATTCTTTTATTTATATATATATATGTGTGTGTGTGTGTGTGTGTGTGTATATATATATATATATAAATTTTGACACCTGCCCTGTAAAGTTCAAGTGTGAGGAAAGGACTCACAGGCATAATCATCTTCCATATATTTTTGAACACTCATATGACTTTTCCAAATAATTGCTCTTTGAATTTTATACATTGTTATACCAGGTGGCAAGGCGCAATGGAATAAACTGCGTAGTACCTTGTCATGTAATGGGAAAGCATGCAATATCTAGAGATATATCAAATAGACTCTACACCTGTCATCTCCTGCTTTCAAATGGATTGTTTACTAGACTATCTGGGCTGGCTTTGTGTGTTGTATCTGCAGGCTTCATCAGCTCTGTTTTCATTGTGCACACCAGTTTGCAGAACACTTGTGTATGGTTTTATCAAGGGTGATAGTGATTTATTCAAAGAAAACTTTTATGCCTAAATTTCATGATGGATTTGGCAATCGTCTCTTTCCAAACCTGCCATATCCTCCAAGAAAGAGGAATTAGGTTTATGGGGCTCTACAGCTGTTTGGCATGTGATATTCAGAGCTTATTATTATTAGAGATTTGTGATCTCTAACCAGTCAGATTGCTCCTTTCTCTAAACATTTTTTACTTTATTTTTTTCACTGGGAATGTAAAACTTTCCTCCTTTAAAGTCCAATGAAAGGAGGTGAAGACATTTATTTTTCAAATGTTAATAAAACGAACTTTATATTATTATTTCAATGACTGATTAAAAATATTATTTATACCATATGAGTGCTTCTATGCATATTATAGGGTGTTTCATTTGTGATCCAGTTGAGATAGAATGGCTACAATTCACTTAACAGTCCTACAGAATGAACCAAATTTATTCACAGAACCATATGTAATGTAAACAGAAGTATCTCTGAGTAACGTGCATGTTTATCCATTCTATGGAAAATAGAGATTTGTGTTTGCAAGGATTCAGGTAAGTCCTGTAGCTTGTATTAAGTAGGAGGTCAAAGTTACTGATCACAGTGGTCTTGTTGGTCTTACACTCCGTGAACTTACAATGAATTACACCTTTAATAACTCACACAGGTTACAATGGTCATGAACGAACACACTTAAAACTGGTCTAGGACTTTGCCCTATATGCTCTCTTTCCATTTACCAAAATGGGCAAGTGAATCTTGCTAATTGAATTACGATGGACAGGTTCTGAGCAAGCCTCTCCACATATTTTGTAAATACAAATCAGTTGTTTTGCTCTGGTCATGCAGAACAGTCCCCATGTGCTGAATTGTGCCATGCTCAGCACTGGCTGTAAGCCACCAATGTCTAGTTTGTCATGGAATTGAACAGAGGTCAGCAAGCTCAGTCTTCTAAATAAACATTTTTACAGATCTCCAGCACCAAATGTCAGTGTCATCAACTGTGTCATTTGAAATCACATCTCATTCAAACTTTTTTCTCAATAAGGATCAGAAGTAACAGATGGATACGTTTCCTTTGCCGTGCATTTCCTTGGAATATGGTTATACTGAAGCCTCAAGTGGTACTGGGGTCATGTACTCAGGCCAACAGTTTTAGGTTGCCTCAATCTTGATTACATACTGAACAATAGTATGAGACCAATACTCCTGAGAGGCTGTGAAGCATTACTTCAAGTATTCTTTCTGTAGATGAATAAATATGACAGACCTTAGAGTTATGAATAAATCTAAGCAGTCTCAACTCCCAGGATTTTGCCACAACCACTAGATAGTATTATGGAAAAGACAACATCTTAAACTAAAAAAAAAAAAAAAATTAAAAAATCTTTTTGATTGCATTTATATCATTGTGATGCTGCTGAATTCAGTAAGTTTTCACTGGAGAGATTCGTCTGGTTGTATAGGAGTGCCAAAACAATGATTGCTCTGTTAAAATCCCTTATGGAAACCTGCGCAAAAAGTGAGATTTTTTTTTTATCTGGTTCTTCAGCTTTTTCAGGACTCTCTGTACAAAGCAGAGGTGCTCCCAAGATGAGTCTCACACTCAGTGATACTCGCAGTGCTCCCAGTTTGCTGCCAGTGGGGTTTAGGTCAGTAGTCCCGGCCCACAGAACTGGCAGAGTATGCTCAGAGCTGTTAGCCAGGAACCCAGAGCCATTCCTGATATAGAACAGTCCTTAAAAGATAGTGATCTACCCCCTATGGCTGAGCAACAGTTTCAGTACCATGCTTGTAAGAAGTATTTTTTGTTTCAATCAAAAGTTTTCTGGCTAAAACCAATTAGATTATGGCTGGAAGAGGTTTGCATCAACTGGTCAAAGACAGCCCAGTCTGGGGATGGGAATCCAGCAAACTGATTTCTACTACTGACATATGAATATTCATGGGAAAAAATGATCTGAGGTTTTTGTTTTTCTTTCAACTCCTCTGCCTGTCCAAAGTGAAAGATTACATGTACTCCATTTATAAAGCACCTTGAGATCTGCAGTGTACTAGTCTAACAGCTGGGTGTTATTATTAGTCTGTTCAGTTGGTGTTTTATACTATATCCATGGCAATGGTATATCTGAATGCTTGAAGGAAAAGGGGCCCAAGAGAGCTGGATTGCATTCAGAGATTGCTTCTTCCATGCTCAGGATCAGAGCATCCCCACACATAGGAAGTTGAGGAAGGGAGCCAGAAGGCCTGCGTGGTTGAATAGGGATCTGTTGGGTATGCTCAAGCAGAAGAGGCGAGTTTACAGGTCATGGAAGCAGGGACTGGCCACTTGGGAGGAATATAAGGCTGCTGTTAGAGGATGTAGGAAGGCAGCTAGGGTAGCCAAGGCCTCCTTAGAATTACAGCTGGCGAGAGGCAATGTAGGCCCACTGATGAATGAGGTGGGTGCCCTGGTGGCAGAAGACACAGAGAAGGCAGAATTGCTGAATGCCGCCTTTGTCTCTGTCTACTCCGCTGGAGGATGTCCTGGGGAACCCTGTACCCCTGAGACCCCGGATGAAGCCAGGTTAATGGAGGAGTTTGCTTTAGTCGATGAGGACTGGGTTAGGGAACAATTAAGTAGTCTGGACGTCCATAAATCCATGGGTCCAGATGGGATGCATCCGCGGGTGCTGAGGGAGCTGGCTGAAGTCATTGCTAGACCGCTATCCATCATTTTTGCCAAGTCTTGGGAAACGGGAGAGGTGCCCGAGGATTGGAGGAAAGCAAATGTCACTCCAGTCTTTAAAAAGGGCAAGAAGGAGGACCCGGGTAATTATAGACCGGTCAGCCTCACCTCTGTCCCTGGGAAAGTAATGGAACAGCTTGTCCTTGATGTCATCTCAAGGCACATCAGGGATAAGAGGGTCATTAGGGGCAGTCAGCATGGCTTTACCAAGGGTAAGTCATGCTTGACCAACCTCATAGCCTTTTATGAGAATGTAACAAGGTGGATGGATGATGGCAGAGCGGTGGATGTGGTCTACCTTGACTTCAGTAAAGCCTTTGACACAGTCCCTCACAGCATCCTCACAGCTAAATTGAGGAGGTGTGGTCTTGACAATAGAGTAGTGAGGTGGGTTGCAAACTGGCTTAAAGAGAGAAGCCAGAGAGTGGTGGTCAATGGTGCAGAGTCCAGTTGGAGGCCAGTATCTAGTGGAGTGCCTCAGGGGTCAGTACTGGGGCCAATATTATTCAATATATTCATTAATGATTTAGACGAGGGAATTGAGTGTACTATCAGCAAGTTCGCTGATGACACTAAGCTGGGAGGAGTGGCTGACACGCCAGAAGGCTGTGCCGCCATCCAGCGGGACCTGGACAGGCTGGAGAGTTGGGCGGGGGATAATCTGATGGAATTTAACAAGGGAAAGTGTAGAGTCCTGCATCTGGGCAGGAACAATCCCAAGTTCCAGTATAGGTTGGGGCATGACCTATTAGAGAGCAGTGTAGGGGAAAGGGACCTGGGGGTCCTGGTGGACAACAGGATGACCATGAGCCAGCACTGTGCCCTTGTGGCCAGGAAGGCTAATGGCATCCTTGGGTGTATTACAAGGGGGGTGGTCAGTAGATCGAGAGAGGTCCTCCTTCCCCTCTACTCCGCCCTGGTGAGACCCCATCTGGAATATTGTGTCCAGTTCTGGGCCCCTCAGTTCAAGAAGGACAGGGAACTGCTGGAGAGGGTCCAGCGTAGGGCAACAAAGATGATTAAGGGAGTGGAGCATCTCCCTTATGAAGAAAGGCTGAGGGAGCTGGGGCTCTTTAGTTTGGAGAAGAGGAGACTGAGGGGTGACCTTATTAATGTTTATAAATATATAAAGGGTGAGTGCCATGAGGATGGAGTCAGGCTCTTCTCAGTGGCAAACAATGATAGGACAAGGGGCAATGGGATCAAGCTGGAACACAAGAGGTTCCACTTAAATTTGAGAAAGAACTTCTTCTCAGTGAGGGTAACAGAGCACTGGAACAGGCTACCCAGGGAGGTTGTGGAGTCTCCTTCCCTGGAGACATTCAAAGCCCGCCTGGACACATTCCTGTGCGACCTCACCTAGGCGTTCCTGCTCCAGCAGGGGGATTGGACTAGATGATCTTTTGAGGTCCCTTCCAATCCCAAACATACTGTGATACTGTGATACTGTGAAAGGGAGATGTGTATGCATTTTTACTTTAGTATTAACAAATACTAGCAAAATCCAGACTGGAAGGATATGCAGAAAGGAAAGTGCAGGGAAAAAGCTTGGATTTGAAGTAAAAAGTGACAATGAGAATTGCATAGTTCCCAGTGGAATTAATTTATATGATTCTGATTTATAAATCTTACCTTATGTAAATGAGTTGCATTGATTCAAAGGTTTCCAGAGAAAGCAGCTCATAGCACTGCTTAATATCTTCATCAGAGGAAAGTCCATCACGTATGTTAATCTTTGTAGACAAAAAGAAATGCAGGATTTTATAATTTATGTAGCATTAATAAATGCTTAATACTGTGGGGAAGGCACCAGACTTCAAAAACTAAAAAGAGGTAGCTGGTAGGTAGGCTTGACATTTGAACACGGAAAAGTACAAACTCTTTTCCTCCTGTATTCTGAAGAGCAGTTAGAAAGATTTACCTAAGACTGCAGCTGAGTTCTTTGCCAGGCTTTTAACACCACTTCAGAGTTACAGTTATACGTTTATTCTCCTGTACTATATTGCCTCAGCACCAATTTTATAGATTCCTGGAAATAGTGCTTGAAGAGTCAACTCTACTTCTAGATCCATCAGGCTTAAAAATCGAGTCATGAAGTACATGATGTCCCTACTAACACATGAAATTTCCCTAGTTGTACTTTTGTAGCTTCCCCATTGTCCACCTTATCCCATGCAAATTCATGATGTTACAATCATAGCTCTGAAAAAAACGTTTGAAGGAAGGATGAGGAACTAAGCTAGAGAGGCTGCTTCTATTGTTTTCTGTATGATAAAACTATTTGCCCCAGGGAGTGATTCAAGTCCAAGTGGCGCAATATGGTCACATCCAGACTGTCCAAACACTGACCATACACACACCAGACAGCACTTGGCCAGGCATCTCCTCTGTCCCTGTGTGGTATCTTTGTGGCCCCAAGACTTGACTATGTTAGAACTTTCACCAGTTTATACTGTGAAACATAATTCCTGGGTTGCCTTGCAGACCACCACAACAGTACTTTTATGGCATGAGACAGATGTTACATGTTGTACACCTTGGCACATGACATGACAGCATATGGGAGTTCTTGAAGTCTCCAAGCAGCCTGCCTGGATGGGGATACAGGGCTGTGTAGAGCATAGATCCAAGCCTGGTGCACCTCTCTGTTCTGCCTACTGGGAGCAGTCTGGGAGCAAAATTTCCCCCAAAAATTTGCCTAATGGTTACTAAGGGAGATAATTAACCACTCCAGAAGGAAGACCAGATCTGAACTACATTATTTTTATACAGGGTGACTGCCAGGGGACTGTGGGGGATGAACGAAGCAGGGACATAACCTTTGGAGAGTAGAGCCTTATCCAGATGAAAAAAGATCTGTACTTGTGAGCTGAGCTAAGTTACATATGTAATTAACAGACTCTGTACTTTAGAAGAATCCACAGAGACAGCACAAGAACTCCCTAAAGCAGTCAGTAGGACTGTCCCAAAGAGCCTGTGGAAACACAAGAACTTGAGCTAAAAGAGAGAATCATGCCAAAGCACCCTCTTCTTTGTTTCTTCTACGCAAATGTGACTGCTTTTTTTTCCTATTACCGCTGATGGATCAAGTGTCAAATGCCAGGAACTGAGTCTCCATAAACAGTTATTTTGGAAGATGAAATCTGTGTGGTCAGTTTTGTCTATGGAAAGTTCTTTTGATGTGTAGCAAAGGCAGGGAGCAGGAATCTGCAGCTGCAAGCAGGAGAGCAGAAAGGGAAGATCCAGATTTTATAGATTTATTTATTTAAATCAAATAGTCTAGGTCAGAATTGCAGTCAGCTCTTTCAGATGTGCAATGCACACTGAGTGAAAGCTAATGAGATGATTCTTGTTAAGTTACTGTACAGCTTCTCCCAGATGTCATGCTCTAGCAGTGAAGTAAATACAACCAGATTCATCCAAACCAAGACAAAATGAAAATTGCTGGGATGTCCTTTGTGAAAGATTCAGTTACTGTTCAGCTTTAACTATAGTGCATAGGATACGATAAAAGGATTTAACAACAAAGTCTGTGGAAGCGCCATATCAGAATACCACATAACACAATGAACATTATTTACTTAGTTTAAACACCCAAGTAGCTGGAGATCTGCCTGTAAATCTCAACTCCAAACCAATCAGAACCTCAGTCTGAACTGGCTAACCATTTGGGTATCATAAAGAGTTATCCTTTTCAGGGTCTTACACCCAAGGTTGCCTGGGTTTAGACACCTAACTCCAAGAAATAGTGATCATTAAAACAGCCTGCGGGATTGACTCAGCTGTGTGCAGGGAAGCTGAGTGTCAGCTCAGCCTCTTCAGGATTTCCTCCTGACTATTGCTGGTGCCTTTCCACTCTGGTTGCTGAGCTCTGGGAACTCACTCTCTGAAGCTCAAGTCTTTGTATTGATTGTGCAAGGACACTGGACAGATCATTTTTGTCTTCTGACTTTTGTAGCCTGGGATATATCCAAAAGCAAAGATTTGCAACACTGACAGTTTGTCCATGCAACTGAGAGTGGTGCCCTAATCAGTTTAGGGGCCATCTAGTGTGAAGTCAACCAGAAATACACCCTTCTGTTCCAGAGGACTGGCACGGGCTCTTTGCCTGTGAGTAGCCATGCATCCTTAATGATGTACGGCCACCACAGAGGGCACAGTTCTCATCAGCGCAGTGTCTTGCAGGTGAGGACAGATTCTCAGTTGGTCTCCTACCTGGTGTGCTTTCAGTGCAACGTCTGGAACAGTGAGGTTAAATCACAGCTGGGAGTATTTGAAGAATGATCAGTCATACCAGTAACTTTAACAAGTTTCTTTCCACCTTTCAATGATTGGTTAGTGGCTCTCAAATAAGAACAGATGCCTGCCATGTAAGCATTTCTAATCCACCTCTGGGTACTCATTTAAGGTCCCTTATTTGCCTTTGCCCTGGATGTGGAATTCCCGGACAGGTGGTTATGGATCAAAGGTAATTTAAGGAACCACCAGTTCCAAGTTATGTCAGTCTCTGGCTGTAGCAGTATCCTTGGTATCAGCACACACCATCACAGTGAACATGCCAAGATAGAAATGAAGTGTGAGTGAGCAAGTTATGGGACACACACGCAGCTTAACTTGTTAACCTGCACATTTGGTGCCCAAATACCTCTTGAGATATAGCCCTGATGACTTCTTTGTTTGTACTAATTTTCTCATAGTGCCCAGCATGTAGACAATAGGATGTGTGTGGCCACCAGGCCTTGACCACGTTTTTTTTGACACTAAATAAATCTGAAGCAGACAGACATTCACCTATATACATACATTATATTCCCAGTGTTTCAAGGAAACATTAAATTACTGCATACACATTTATTTGTTCTAATGAATAAGGAAAACGATACTCCACAATGTGGACTACTTAGTGGGAAGGTCTATGCACAGCCAGTGTAGCTGAAATATCTTGACTTGTAAAAGTGTAAAGCAGCCAACTAAATAGCAGTTTCTTCTAAATAACGACACCACAATTAACCCAAGTGTTTCTCCATTCCTTTACAATATAGCTGCTTGTGAAGTCTGCTTCTGATAATGACATCTGATGACTTGCAGGCCAAACACACAATAGTTACTCCATTATTTAATATTAAGTAGAAGATAATTATTTTTGGAATTTTTATTAGCAGACCTATGAGCTGCAGTAGTTTATGCTTCCACTGACTCAGGTATATCTGAGGTATCAAAAATGGTGGATGAAGGAACAGTTTGGTTTACATTTTCTTTCCACTCTGCTACTGCACAGAGCCGGAGAGAGCCGAGTCCCACTGTTAATACAAAGTGATGTTATCCTTACAGCTACTTGTGTCAGCCAAGCCATATGGACCACGCATTTCAAGACTGACCTCTGTTCGGGTTATATTTTCACAAAATTTAAAAAACAACAAGATCGTTTCCTTTTGTTTATCTATTCCCTTGTTCAAATAAAAGAAGTTGAAATAATATGAAACATGTCGAGTTTTGCTATCAGTTGGACTAACTTACATAGGCGTTGAACTATTCTAAGTATTTAGAGACTTTAATTAGTATGTTTTCATAAATTGACATTTCTAATCTCTTTGGACTTTCAAGCAGATGTTTTTGAATTAAAATCATTCTATTTCAAAAGACATCACTAGGCTTATTATAATATTTAAATAATACATTCCTTTTGATCATGGTATTGTGACATACCTGAGACATCTTCATTGTTTGTGCTATTTCTTAAGCACACCAATGAAAGATGATATCATGTTGGCACTGAATCAACTGGTTATGCTGGGCACTGCTCTATGTTATGCAGTGTTTATTAAAATCAACCCTATAAACAATTTAAAGCTATTATTATTACACAGGAGGCCTTTAAATTAATTTTTGCTGACAGAAAAACTACAAACTCTGACTTGTTTCAGCAGTTTTTCTGAAAAAGAAAGAGAGATTTTTCAAATATAATACATAAAAGAAAAAAAAAATCTAAGTTTTATAGTATCTGTTCCAGAAACTTCATTTGACTGAAGAAGAAATTCAACCAGAATAGCAAGTGTGAGTAGAAAGAACATACTAGGTACATTTCAAAGGGGCTGACCAGTTCACTTTGGTTTTACTTTGGCTAACATCTACTCTGTACATATAGAGCATTACATATTACACACTATTATAGATGTTAGATTCCTTATCACCGTTGCAGTATTATATTTAATAGAATCATTGGCACAACTGTATTAAAAAGGAAGAGTCATTCCTGAGCTGCCATTTGGATGCCTCTGTTTTCCAGGGGAAGTAAATCCGTTAATATTTTTTGAGGAAGAGAAGAAACAAACCTTTTTAAAAGAAAATTTTTAATTATTTTTTAGCTACTGTCTTGATAGGTGTCAGAATTCTTATACAATAGCAAATATTCAAGATGGATGAAAGCATAAAGTTTTATCTGAAATAAACTTAACTGTTCCAAGTAGTCTGAGTGTTAATTCAATAAACGCGTGTTTGGCCAACTTTACAGGAATTTAGACACGTGTGTCAGTACCTTGTTTGAAAAAGGTTGCTGTTCTGGACCTCTAGGTCTCTCTTTTTTTCTTTTTTCCTTGTTTAGACCATTGCTAAAGCTGGAGGTTTCAGATCTGGAGACTAGAATGGGCAGAATGTGCACACAGTAAATTTAGTCTGAGGGGATAAATCACTGCAATAGTCCAGACACTGGCTTGCAAATAGAGCAATGTCTTCTAAGATGTGAAGGCATCAGTGGTATCTGGTCTCTGTCACATGTATTTCTGTTTGCTGAAGTATTTTACACAAGATGTGTAATTAACTCTTCAAGGCACACAAAACACTACACTTTCAATTTCTCCCTGCCTGTTTAAAAAGCAAGGGAAAGGTCTGAACATACTTTTCCCCCTGTTCTTTCTAAACTTTAGAAATATCAGAAACATGAGGTTTTACTGGAAAATAAGTATATTTGTTTAACAAGAAGTTAATAAAAAAACTTCCTTTACTCAAAATAATAATTTGTTCAGTCTTTGATATCAATACATTTTAAGTAGTCTGATTAACATCCTTTACTTTGAAAACCTCCCAGCATCCATTTATTCCTCAAGCCATTATTTCATTGCCTGTCTATTCATTTATCAGGTTTTCTAGGCAGCAGAAGACCCAAATTTCTCACCAGTGGAAAGGATGTAGAAAAATAAAAACATATTTTGTGCAACACATTTGCCAAAATAACCGCAGATATCTCTACAGAATGGGGTTTTTGCCAGTTACCTTCAGAGGCTGATTATCATTCTCAAGGATTTCAGCAGTCATGGCAAATAGATACGAAATTATTTCATTTTTTCCTTGAAATCTCACTGGATCCTGAACTAACATCAAACTAAGGATGAATTCATAAGGAATAATGAAAAGCAATTTTGCAATTTATGAACAGAGAGCAGATCCATCCTTGAAGCATATGTACAAACACATGGCCATGCCCCAGTGCAAATTTCAAACAAACAATATGTTTCATAATAAACAGTCAGTTTGCTCATTTCTAGAGAACTGGCAGCCACTTTGACTTGCTGAAAGATCCAAAAAACATAATTTAAGTACTGCGTTTAAAGCTAATCTAGTTAACAAAAAACAGGGATAAGCTTTCCTAGACTAAAATTGTAAATTAGATGCAAATTGACAATAGGAGTGGAACTTTAATGAAGAACGGTATTCCCCACTGCTGAGGAAATTAATTTGATGGTTAATGCCATTCATTTACACATGGGTTACTTTGCTGACTTCCTCCATTCATTTACACATGGGTTCATTTGCTGACTTCCTCCAGTGCAATGGCACTAGCGACCCTGTTGGTAGTTAGCAATCAGGAACGAGGGATTAAAAAAAGACAAAACAAAACAAACAACAAACCTCATTTAACAGAATTAGCAACAAACAAACTAAAAAAGGGAAAAGCAATGGGACTGACAGTTCTGAATCTCCCCCAGTGTTCAGTGGAAAATTTTAACAGAAAGACTGAAACTTAAGCAAGGATTTTTTGAAAGCATCCGGAAGTGAATCTGTGATGCTCTAAGGGTACACAGTTACCTGCCTAGTGGGTTGTCACATGAGCACATGGGATCTATCTGGGAAGGATACTCCACCCATTGGCATAAGCCTGGCACAATTTGGAGGAGTTAAGGAAAAAAGAGGGGTCTGACTTCTACAGTCACAAATTCCCAGGCTTTTTCCAAATCAGCCCAATCATGACCTGCCCATTACCATTTTCTTCCAGTCATTCTACACAAACCCCTACAACTCATTCAACAAAGCTGTGACCAAGCCCTTAGCTTTCTCTTGCTAGAGATCAAATCAATAGCATAACAAATAAATTACTAAGTCAATAATGTAAATGGATTTCTTACTATATTAACTGCCTGGCTATTGGCTGTGCCCTATTTTATGCTATTTCAATCATCTTCAGGCAATGCAGCTCCAACTTGCTTAGCTGCTTGCTTTTCCTATCAAAAAAGAAAGCGCAGAGTTTATTAATACCTCTGTGAACTACGTTTGATTTTGGACTGTTCTCCATGCTATATTATTTATTGTGCACAAGGTGAACAGGAACCTACTGGAATGGAGCACCAGGATTTTAGCAGCAGCAGCTGAGGAGAATTTAGTTTTTATGCAGACAGTAACATGAATGTTTTCTATTTTTTTTTATTTGAACAAAACAAGGCAAGATTGAGAGAGAAAAAAAGTAAAAATGAGAAAGACTTTTATTAGAGTCTAATGAAAACAGTTTGCCATGCATATTTCGTTTCAAAATATATTAACTGTAGTCTACCAAGGTCAGATCAAACTACAGCATAAAAAGAGTGCATTTGTTTTCCCTGTACTAGGCAGGATTATTCATATTTGTTGTTTCATCAGACATTGTTAACATAATAAATTGCACATGTTACACTAACCAGCCTTTGCCAACATTCCTAAATTAGTCTTCAAAGAAACATCTAAATGATCTTCCACTATAAAGGGAAGAAAATGCTGAATGCTCAGTGCATTAAAAAGAACAGAGCGGCATCATAAATGTCTGCCTGCACACTCATTTTTGCTAGCCCTGTCTGCCCAGAGGCCTTTCAGTGGCAGGGCTCTGTAAAGATAAACTAGTCCAACAGTGATGTATTTGCCCAGGAAGTCCTTGTTTTAAGTAATCTCACCACTTTGATCAGCTGCAAAAGTGCCAATCGAAAATCAACAGTGGCAGAACAAACTTTAGAGAACAAAGGCTTGCCAGATGGGCAGGTGCTGAGAAATATTAGACTGCTGCTGTAATGTTTAACCAGTTTACACAGTGATGAAAGAAACACTGTATGTGTCACTGAAGGCGATGATAATAAAACCTGATGAAATTAATAATGAATCCCCACTGTATGCCTGCAACAGGCTTTGCTCTGGCTCACGTCAAATCAGCTACCATTTCAAATTAGTTGTGAACATGGGTATTTTTTGAGGTAAGAATAGCAATTTACAGTTTTTCTCTGTTCACACAAGTTAATATTAAAGCTGGTTTATAAATGAAAGCAAACTCAAGGCTCCTATTCATGTTTGTGGTAGATTTAGCTTAGGTGACTGAAACAATTACGTTGGCCATCCCTTCCACTCTTCCTGAAGAGTCACTGTCCTGTAGCAAGGACAGCTGAATAGACCAGCCATTAGGTTCAAAACTACCATAATTCACAGCCCAGTCTACAGCCGAAAAGAGTGACAGTCTCTGAATATGAGAGTCTCATATTCACAAAATCAATATGCCGTGCTCAGCGCTCCTTACTTCACAAGCACTTGTCTCCTGGAGAAGGTGAGGAAAGGTATAAGATCTTAGCTAACCCAGACACCTGCTCAAATGGGAGCCTTCTATGTTGTCTACAGCCTCCATTTCACAAGATGTTAATGCTATATATGTATAGTGTGTGTTGAAAAAAAAAGGTCAGCCTTGGTCTTAAGGCCAAATAGTGCAGACTAACTTGCTTCTATACTGCTTATATCTGGCTCTCTCTAGACTGCATGTTTTCGCATTTCATACCATTTAGTACCAGGTCCACTCATTGCCCCATAAGTTGACCTTATGGCCATAATATACAAACATCATGCTGTGTTAAGTTTTCCTTCAGTGCCTGATCAGAGAGGTGTGTTGCAACACTCCAGTGTGCTTTCACAGCATTAAACGTAGCTATAAACTCTAAGAAGCAAAATCTGAGCAAGCAGAAACATTTAAGGATGTGCAACTTGTTGGAATAGTGTTGGAAAACTGCATCGGCCAGCCTCCCAGTTCTGTCCACTTACCCTATCCACTAAACCCACATCACGTCGTGGAGGAAGAAGTTAGATCCAAAACGGAGTCAAGTTTCATGCTAAAAATAAGCCAGGGTGGATAATCAGTGAGGCAAAGTTATGATTTTGCTCACCATTTAGTGTTGTTGCCATGGGGTTTGCACCATTTTAAATACAATCCTTTAATACAATACCTCTAAAGCAGTATGACCGAATACAAACAGTGGCAAATTAAAAGTCCAAGACCAAGACATGCCTTTGATGCAAATACCCTTACAAAACAAACCAGCTATGCTCAAGCATATAAGCAAGGAGTTTACTAATAAAAATTGGCTTAGGTATATACTGAAAATGCTGCATCTGATCTTAAGAAAAAGACAGCAGGTTTTTCCATTCCATACGCCACAACAATTGCATCTTTTCAAGCTGTTTTGGGAGCTCTGAGATTGGGAACTGACACAACTAAAGTGGCAAAACCCTTCAGCTGATTTCAATAATTTTTAATTTTTTTTTTATTAGAAGAGAAAATAATTAACACACTATTCCCACTAATCCTGTCTGAGGTTTAAGGACATGGGCACAAACTCTCTTCCTCACTCAGTGCTCATCATAAGCTTTGCTGGGAGGAAAGAGGTGGGAGCAATGAGCAAAATGTCTACACCATGGAGACACAGGTTAGTCTTGGGACCAGCAAATGCAGGATCAATTGGTTATTTCTTGTGTTGCTGTATCATGGGAAGTACGTTAAAAGGAGAGTCAAAACCAGTGTCTGAATTTTGAAATCTCAGGATAGGAAGTTTTATTTCATGTTCAGTTCCTACAATAAAAGTGAAAGAAAATGGACTAAAAGTCTGTTTATCATACCCATGCAAATATATTATACCTATGGGTAACAATTTGACATCAGTGATGAGGTGAGGAGAGGTAAATCCTACCAGACAAAGAATTTGTTCAACAACAGGTATCTAAGAGAAATGAGGTGAAAGAAAATCAGGGGATGCTTGTCTCTAACTTGACTATGTCTTCACCTAACCAAGGTGACCAGTTGAGCCCACGTATCTGACTCCAAGGTTCTTAAAGCAAATAATAGAAACAAATTTTTTTAATACTTCAGTGAAGCTGAAAAGATTGGTGATATTTAGAGCGTAACTGGGAGCTCTTAGACTATGCTACAGAAAATGCCAAGAAATGTTCCTATGTATTAGTCCTTGAACATCTGTTACCACAGCACGGTCATTCTTGTCACTGGCATGATTTTGGCCTCTTCCAGCATTTTCCCAGATAATTCCCAAATGCAGACAAAGTGTCAGGAATTGCCAGGAAGTATTCACAAAAAGCAGTCTGGACGCAGACACCCTGTCGCCGAAGATAAAAAGCATTGAAGGGTACAGACGCAGACTGTGATATTCCAGCTGGCCTCAGTGCCAAGGAGCAACCTTACTTAATACTTAGATTAGTGATTGTCTTAGAGCAACAGAGGGACTGCACGGAGAATTACGAGGATTGCCTATAAACGGACACAAGCTGGAGTATTACATCCAGTTCTTGTTTCCTCATTTCACAACGGAGGTAAAAAATTGATAGGATGTGGAGGAGAGCCACAGAAATTATCAGAAACCTTGGAAAACAGCCTTGCAGTGGGAGATTAAAGGGATCTAGTCTGCTGAGTTTAATAAAACCATCTAGTGATGATTTTAGCAATTACAACATGCATGTATCACCACAGGGAGAAAATACTGAGCAGTAACAGCAGCACTCTCATCTCACAAAAAAATAGGCATAATGAGAGGTGATAGATGGAAGTAAAAGCCAGACAAATTCAGGCAAGAATCAAAACACACATTTTTAAGGAGGAGGGTGATAACCATTGGACTGCACTGCCAAAGGAAGTGATGGATTCTCCAACTACCGATGGCTTTGGATCTAGACTGGATGTCTTTCTAGAAGATAAGCCTTAGCCAAACACAAATTGCTGGACTTGATGTAAGGTTAACTGGGTTAAATTAAATGGCTTGTGTCATTCAGGAAGTCAGACTAAATAATCTAAGGGCCTTTTCTGGCTTTGAAAAAATCTATGGATCTATAAAGTGCAACTCTGTAATTGTGAATTCTAGTCCAAGAATAACATGTTTTGATAAAAGATTTCCATAGTCCAGTGCTACATTAGTGGACATAATTGCAAGAGATCAGACTATATTTATAAAATTGAAAATGAATAAAGCATGCTGACATGGTGAAATTAATAACAATACAGATTCTCCATGTGTTTACAGGGTCAATCAATGGAACTTATAGCAAGGTCAGTGGAATTTTAGCACTATAAAATTAGCAAGAGAAAAACATGCTTCAGTTTTCCAGAACGGTCTCTGAATGTCACAAAAATAAACTGAAAAATCACATCTATTCTGTTAACACTTGGGGGAGGAAGGGGACTTTCTTGGCTGTGCTTATTCCACTCAGTTAAGGAATGACCGGACACCATCCCAGGCACTGAAATTTGATCATTTGTGCTGTTTAATAATTAGGGTAGCTCTTGGCACAGCTTTGTCTCTGGCCAACTAACGCTTTTTGAAGCAATTCTTTGCATCATTCAGGAGTCAGCATGAGCCAAGGACACTCATAGCAAGAAGTCTGGATGTATCCATGCCTCTTCTGGGGAAAAACAGAATACAGTGATATTAACATTACCCCACTATCCCATTCAACCTGTGGTTCAGGAAACAGGTCCTGGCATTAAACGTTTAGCAACATAGATGTAGTCAGTGAGTTCTAAGTGTCAGCTGCTCTTCAGGAAATGCGCTGAACTCTCAATTCCTTCCCTATCACTGCTACAAAATATCTACACTGTAGGTATTTTAATTTCACATATGAATTATATTGGGTTATCTTTGAAGAAAATCAGCACTTTCAAAACTGTTCAATTGTCCTTAAAATAAAAAGGCAGCTTACAAAAAGGTCAATTGCAAATTGAACCATAGCATTAACTTTATGAAGTGACCTGTCAAGGTCAGATCCAATTAAAAACCAGAAGTGACTAAAACAAGGCACAGTCAACACTTAAATTTGAGGTCTCTCAACATCAGAGTGGAATCTGAAGTGAAATTAGAGACCTATTAGGCATACAAAGTCAGGCACCATGGAAATATCACTCAAAAACCCCACAAATTGAGAACGGAGCCATTATATTGTTTTTAACATCGCGCATCAGAATACCAATCCTCCCTACAATTTATATACAAGGATATAAGGGAATGCTTCTGTCTACTCATAGCTTGTGATTTGCTTCTTGAGGCATATACCTCTTATTATTTTGCTTCCTGATTTTTTTTTTTTCTTTCATATTACAGTACAAGAAGGCAGCCTAACTTTAATATAATAATGAAATAGCTAAATCTTTTGCCTGATAAATGGGAATATCATGATCTGGAGACAATTTTGGCTCAGGTTAGGAACTAGGAGAGTTCCTCAACCACAAAGCTATTGGTTACAGCACACAGGTGTCCTGCTGAAGCAACCTTACTACCCAGCAGAAACACTAGTTTTACGAGATTGGGACAGGACCTTATGGAAGGAAACACTTATCATCAAGACAAGGTTACCAACCTAGGGATGGATGCCCAGTGCTCTGGTCCCATCTGACCTTTGAGGCTTCATGTAAGTATTGATTTCAATGGGTTAAAGCCTGAGTAGAACTGCAGTGTATAAAACCATGAAAAGAATGAAAAGGAAACATCAAGTTCAGCCTGGGTAAGGAAAATGCTTAATAAAGGTAAAGGCATGATGAATTCAGCATATCCTATTCCTTAATACTGTTCTAATTTTAAACGGTCTATTTTACCATGTTGTTGATAGCCTTATGTGAGCCATCTAAGGTTCAGACAACTCAGCTGCGTGATCAGTAAAGAGACAATGCTGCCACACACGGAGTTATTTGGATTAGTGAATACCATACACAAGTAAATCATCTGCCAGATGGCATCGAAAGCAAGCTACAGATCTCTCACTTTCATTTCCACAGCAGCAAATGATGTTCCATGTTTAAAATAAACTCTTCCAGATGAGAAAAGATAAACTGTGTGGTGCTTTTTCTTAGTCTTCTCTTTGACTTCAGCTTTTTTCTTAAAAAAAAACCCAACACAAAACCAAACAACAAAAAAAAAAAACCCAGCCTACTCTGATTAGTTACATTAATGAAAAGTCCCAGTTTAGACCACCATAGTACAAAGCTGTCCCTCTAGGCAGCATCAAAATTCCATGCTATTTACTGAACAAAAGGCAAAAATCAGATACAATATTTTCACTCATCAACTTCTGTTAACAGAACCCTTAAAAATGAACACCTACCACATTAAGCCATTTCCTGTCATTTTATGGGTTTTCCACAGTGAAGAACCGTGCCACTTTGTTGAAACATGGCTGTTTTCACATTTTCTGCAGTTTTAACCCTTTTTTTTTAAACAAAACAAAACAAAAACAAGCAAAAAAACAGTCAGCATCTAGAATTAAAACCAAACCAAACCAACAACAAAAAAACCCCTTCAGAAATGGAAACACAATAACTGTCATCAAAGCTTTTTAATTATTCCTTTTAAGTTTTCAAGTTGTCTCTCTTGCATCTACAGATGACAGCTCATTATCTGTTATTTCGTTCTGCTGTCTCAGGACCCCAGTCTTAGCTGTGCTTCTGATACAATGATTTTGTAATATCATCTGCCCACGATACAAAACGTGAAATTATTATTTTTGAAAGTTTCTGCCTACAGCAAAATTTTATGGACGAACACCTCCATAAGTCAGGCTTACATTGTTTTTCATTATCTGTGGAGATGTGTCTGAGACACATTTAGACCTCTGATGATTTCCAGGAGGGCAGACTGAATAAAAGGAAAATGATGGTCCAGTCTCTTCTTCCTCTCTCCCCTCAAGTATTTTCAAAGCCAGGTGAAGTCTCCAGCAACTAGAACCACCACTTCAACTGGACCCATAAGATCTCCACCTTTCAGAAGAGCAAACAGAGCATTTTTCAACTTTCAGTTTTACTCATGGGTACATCTGCATCTACAGTGCTGTATAAACAGACTTCGGGGCAGGTTGAAGTCTAACATACTTCTCCATACACACCAGAGAAGGTGTTCCTGTCTGTGAATGAGTATACAAAATTATACCAAACGTACTTGTTGCAATCAAGTAGGTTCTGGGTCTCCAGGAGTGTCACTTGCTTTTCTGCAGGTGCTGTTCATGACCCCTTTCTGGAAGCATCCAGAAAAACTCTGGCAGTGCTTGTTTAGAGGGCAGGTGGGTTTTGGAGAGCATATGGTCATGCAGCAACTGGGGAGGGGCCCAGGACACTGACCCACTGTTGGGAAATGTTACAACAGGACTTAGATAAACTGAAAAAAACATCACTCATCACCAAACTGCAGTTTGGTGCAAAGTGACAAGCATCACAACAACTACAGAGATGGATTGACCTTTTTTGGGGGGAAACACACACACTTCTGGAGAATGTTGCAGGATATTTAATATACACATAACACCACTACCACCCCACCCTTGATTTGTGAAGTATTTTTTGGAAAAAGATCACACATACACAGAGGCGCATAAAGGTTCATTCATCAGGCTCCAAAAAATCGCCATCCAGCTGGCTGTGAAAGTCCTCTTGCCCAAACCTAAACTCAGGAGATAAGATCAGCAAAAATATTTAGGTGTCTGAGTCCCAACACTTTTAGTGGGACTGGGATTGTCGCCACGAAGCAGAATGGCAAGATATACTCAGTTGCTAAAGTGAATATTACAGATTTCAAGCATATGATACCTTCCTTAATCTTTCATGGCAAACAAGCTATCGATTCCTTCTCTATCCAGATTAAGTATTTTTCACATTACCTGAAAAGAAGTGATTGGTCTGAAATGTTGAAAGAAAGGGCTATCTATCAACCCTGTTAGGTGGCCTGTGTGCCAGCCTTCCCCAAAAAAGTAATTAGGAAAGCATTCCTTTCTCCATGTTACATAGGACATTTGGAATCAATTGAATATTCAAATTAATTTCTCTGATCTGAATCCAGTTACGACAGGTGTGAAGCTGCTAGTGGTAGCTAAAGCAGTAAGTAAAGAGTCTAGAGGGAGGTCCTCATTTTCTGTTATGAGAAATAGCAGCACCATTCTGAGACAGATCAAAAATAATAATTCGACTGTAGAGGCCTCTTGGATCGTTTTGCGAGTCAATTACCCTCCAAGTGATTAGTTTGGAAAAATTTATGTGAAAGAGGGAACAGGCCTCCCATTTTAAAATTATTTGTATGACTCTCTCAAGTTGTTTATTTTCTTTATAGCCTTAGGTGGAAAGAAATTAAGTGTGCTTGAAGTGGGAATTATCCACATTTTTTCGGCAAAAGCATGATCACACCACACATTCACAGGGCTCAGGCTTTGAAGCCTGTGAAGCATTCACTTACTAGGAAGCTTAGGCAAACCAGGCAACCACTGAAGAAAGAGAGACCTTCCATACTCCTGTTTTTATTGCATCATGGAAAAAACTGATCATTTATCTCATCATTAAGATGGAGAATTTTTACTGGAGAAACCATACTGTGTTTATAAGCCTGCTTGTTGCTTTGGCTGTAGTAACTGTAGTAAACTGTCCCTTTGCCTGAGGATAGATGTTGGCCTTTGTGGCAAGGTAAGGAAGGTAAATTGGTGACAGAGTATGTTTTTTTTAAAGGTAATAAATCTCCCTTGACTTAAACAGATGTGGCATATAAAATAAATACATGCAACTGCAATTTAGTTCACTTGCAGAAACTTTGGCTCAAATAGCCATGTATGTGCAGGGAAGCTCATAGCTAGGGCCTGGGACTGAAAAATAAAAAAAGCGAGAAGTTTTTAAAAAAGGAAATTATTTCTTTCTTAAACTCTTGGTCTATCCATGAGGGAAATTGGTTACAGGAGCACTTTCAAAAGCACCATAAATTATGCTGAAGCAGATAAAAAATGTTCTCCTTAAGACACTCGAAGCCTGTTTCTCATGACCATTACACAGCAATGTTTCCTGCCCTTGGCTGTGCCTGTGTGCAGACGGAGGGTATATCTACCTGGATGCAACTTCAAGCAACAGCTCAACACTGAGCTCAAGCCTGACAGATCTGCCCCCAAACTCAATGTCTCATCATGCACCAAACCGTCGTAGGTGACACTTCCATGCTGACAACCAGTTCTCCTCTCCCCTCAGCTCCTCAGCTCAGCCTTGACAGCTCCTCCTGTCCATCTTTTAAAATAAGGGATTAAATTGCACCTGCATATGTGTCTGCACGCACACACTCTCATACACAGATTTAAAATAACCCTTTGAGAGTAGTTAGGCTGCAATGTCGTTGTCACAAAAAATGTGATCGCTGAGGAATGGGACCCCTTGGAGGCATTTCTACTCCTTGTGGAGACCTGCCAAAGGCTCCACTGAGGAGAGTTTGCAGAGTCAATGGCTGCTGTGGTTCTCCACATCTCAGCTATGGTTCTCCACATCTCAGCTGGGGCAGGGCAGAGGCATTTTCCCCATTAAAAGCACAAGGGCAGGGGCTACTTTCTTGGGCATCACTGTGTCCTGTGCACATCCCAGAGAGGTTTTAATTCCCCAGGGGACAGGTATGGAGTGCTGGTCCAATACTGCTGGTAGACCCAAACCTAAATGCTCAAACTGTAACAACTAATGTAAGATAGCTGAAGGTACATTTTGGGTCTTGAAAGATTTCTGTCATAACATTAATGTTTCTCACAGACCCCCACAAAATCTTAACCTCAGCTGTGGCATCCTTGGATATCTGTAATATACTTGCTAGTGATGTGATTGATCAGTGTCCGTACCTGCTGACCAAAGCTGCTATTTTGAGCTTCCATGGGCTTCACATGCTACCCTTGGTGACTGCCTGCCTCTTTCACCCCTTTTTTTTTTTTTCCAAGTTTAATACTTCATAGGAAATAAGTTTAATTTGAGGGTGCCCGTGTTCATACGGTAGTGGTGGGAGGCATCTGCAATGCATCCCAGTTTTGGCTGCACACCCTCAATACACATGGTTCATAGAATAGTACCATACATCTTACTGGAGGCACTGTAATACTGGGGTGAAGTGTGAAGGTGTTGATCTCCTCTTGGAGCATCCTCTACCAGCTCCAAGAGGAGACATTCAGCAGATAATCCTCAAATCATACACATTTATCTGAGCTTACTAAGATCCTGCAGAGTCGAGCATAGACCCTTGGCCAAAATGCTTGGTTCTAACTTACACTGAGTCAGCATTATTAACTGCTTGTTGAAATAAAAGCTCTTCTTTGGTTTCATGCTTATATTTTGCAAGATCTGTCAACCTATGAGGTCTCCAGTTCCTACATGCTACCAGAATAACAAAGGCACCATGTAACATCAACAGCAATCTCACAAGAGTAATCAAAGCTTTCTGCTCTACAGAGACTAAATTCCATTCACCCTTAGATGCTGAAACAAGCTTACCTTATGCTAAATTCTCAACAATCCTTCCTTTCAAATTGTTTGTAGGCAAATTCAGACCCAAAATATTCCATTAAGAATATTGTGATTACTCTCCTACTCTGGAATGGGAGCTGTAATTTAGTTGATTGCAGGAATGTAAACTGTTTCTGATAATGGCTCTTATTTCTGTTGTTTCAAAATAAAATAAAACCAAGCACCTGGTAGATTTATGAAGCATTATATGTTAGGCAACCATACTATACGACTGGTACCTCTTATTCTGCATCTCATATTTCAGTACAAATCTACCTTTGTTGTGTTGAAGGCTCGTGCACATCCTATGTTGGTCATTCAGTCCAAAAAATTATATATTCCCGTGGTCTTCAGTTTCAGAACAGTTCTTTACTACAGTTATTCTCAGATTAGTCATCTTCTCCATTCTCCACCTTTGCAACTAAGGCTTTCAGCAGTGCAACAATCATGTTCCTACATCATGTTGCTACAGTAGTATTGAAAACAAGCCAGAGTTTGGCTGAGCATCTCCGTATCTCTTTACAGAGTTCATGCTAACAAACTTTTAATTCTTTACTGAGCTGTTTAAAGGTGCTGCATGCAGCTATTTACAAGTATTTTGAATGAGAATGTGAAATTGAAGACTGAAGATCCAAGCAGAATCTTCTCTGAGCATCTTACACACCTCCCTCTGGCATGACTTAAGAGAACTTTGTTCAATGGTTAGAGTACGTGTTGACAACATACCCCTCTCTACACCCTGCTTTACAGTGAGCAGTGTAAAGTTCAACATGTTACAGGATGCTGCTCATTTTGGTAGCTTGCTTTGTTATTTTCTGCAATGCCACCTTCTGCCCCCACCCCAGCACTTGCCTGAAGCACAGTCTTGCTGGTGAAGGATAAGGACAGATCAGGTCCCCTCCACTGTGCAAAAATATGCTGAGAGTCTTGAGTAAATAAGAGAAAAAAATCTCAAAAAAATTGGTCACTTGCTACCTGAAGTGCAAAAATAATATGTATTTATGTGCAGGTAATAAGGATCTACTGAAGACATCATTTATTATCGATACTCCTTCCCTTGAGTAAATTTAAATAGATCACTCTAAATCATTCTTCCATACTTATCCTGTATATCTTAACTGCTAGAACACTTTATTACAGCAGAGCAAAACAAGAAGTCATGTCAATATGTACCCATTAGTTATATGAATTAAAAAATAAATCAGTACAGCTTCATGTAATACCCATGCATTTATTTAGAGCCCATTTTATTTCTACCAACCCTACACAACAGTCTCCCTAAACCAGTACAGGCAAATCTCCTGCTTTGAAACAAGGCTACTGTGTCAAGACTGCTGTTTTCTGTCGTGTCTTCTACAATGAAAGAATCAACAGTGTTTTAAAAACATTTTTATTAAAGAATATTCAGTAAACTGTATTAGACAGCTTTATTTAATCTCATTGCTGAGTGCCATCAGTCAAGCCAAACACACACTGAAAAGTATGTTCTCTTCGGACTAATCTGGTTGAGGTCTTGTGAACTTCATATGCAGGCAATTCATGACATGCAAAGCCCTATCGAGACCATAACACTTCTGTCAACGACACTTTTAATGAAACCCAAGGAGTCTGCATATCAAGAAAGAGCAAGTTTGGCATATATGAAAATCAATATACAGCTTGTACAACCAAGTGTATATACTCAACTGAACAGCAGCGACATCACTCCAAATATTAATAGTTGGCTTTGTGCTTCACAGTTAAACTGTATACGGCTCAAGTTTTGTTCACTAAACCACAGGGCGGACAACATGCTTTTGAACAGCACTTGGAGGCCTAAACAATTACAGTGTAAGACATCAGTAAAACCCTTTATTCCATTTTTCATTGTGATGGCTCAAAAGAGACAACAATCCTATTATTATTATTAGGATCTATTTTCAAAATCTTTTTACGGAAGTGTTTCACCATCAGTACCCTGCATTATCCAGTCTGACTACAAGTAGTGGAACATGACAAATATGCACATATACTGCAAAACACAGTTTTGTTTAATTTTTGTTTGCAAAACATGAGTTTCCAAGCAGATTTAAACAGAAATTATATTCACACCCTCAAGCTCTATTCAGACTTTTAAAATGCCTGTGTCTATTAAAGATTGTCCATTATTTCAAAACAGAGTTCCAGCATAAACCACTTTATTTAATAAATACTGAGCAAAGTAATCTGCATTCCCACAGCATTTAAAGTGAGAATTACACTGTTGCAAATACGTGTTGCACAGTTATCTGCATTCTTTTAGCAGATAGCCCCTGGCACTTATTTCAATAAACCAACCATCACTTCACTGATATCCCACAACTTTCTTGCAACCAAGTCATCCATGGCTTTGGGCAGAAGTTCCTCCTCTTTGCAGTCCCCAAAATATTTTCCCGACACACCTTCGACATCAGGAGAAGAAGCCAAATAAATAGAAGTCTTGGCTCCTTCCAGAGGTGTTTTGAAGAAAGCCCATGACACCAAGTTGAATAGGGGCTTTGCCAGCAAAGGAATATTCACATATCTGCCTAGATTGGTTCTGACAATCCCAGGATGAAGTGAATTGACGGTGACTCCTGTCCCTTCTAACCGACGAGCTAGCTCCCTTGCAAATAATATGTTAGCCAGTTTACTCCGACTGTAACAAAAGCTTTTATTGTAACTTATTTCACTGTTCAAGTCTTCAAAGTTGATCTCTCCATATTTATAAAGCTTTGAGGATACTACCACAATCCTGCTTGGAGCAGAATTTTTGAGGAGGCCCAGAAGAAGGTTGGTGAGCAAGAAGTGACCCAAGTGGTTTACACCAAATTGCATCTCGAAACCATCCTCTGTCTTCATGTATGGACACTGGAATATCCCTGCATTATTTATCAGAACATCCAGTCTTGGCTCTTCCTTTAAATAGGAAAGAAAAAAAAAATTCACTCCATTTTATAATTGTCATACAAAACATACTATTATGCTTAATATTTCTAACTGGCCAGTGTTAGAAAGAAATAATTTCATTCCTAGCTTTCTGATTTGTAACTTCCTGATATTATCTTAAAGCACTGCTGAAAAAACGCAAAACAACCATAAGTTGAACTACTCCTAAACCAAGTACGTGCCCCCAGTAGGATGCAGGTACATGAGAGCAGATCTGTATCTACTTTGTACGCAGGCAGAGAAAACAAACATCTGCTTCTCCAGGAGCAGCTTTTTCTATGGCAATTCAGTGACAATTTACCTTTGTGATGTGTTTTGGTTTTCTCTCAAAAGTAACCTGTTCATTGCACTGCAAAAGCAGACACATTAATTTGTAGCAAACCTCAGCCATAGGTAAGGGGTCTACTGTGCAAAAGACATGCAAATATGGAACAAAAAGTGATATGGAACAAAGAGCTAACCCAACGTTGAGGAGAAACCATTACACTGTAGACTGGGGTGACATCATGAAAAGCTTTGCAAAACAATGTTCTCATTATTTTAAATATTATCTTATTTTTAAATTCCGATACACCATTGTGCTGCTTGGTGAGAACTACGGAGCAAAACTCATCCCAGAGAAGTAACATTCACAATCATAACTGAGGAGTTTTCATACAAGAATTTGAGTCTAATAGGTCTACTCAAGAATTAAAGTGTGTCTATGGGACTGAGACTTTTAATATTTATGACATGTTCAGCTTATGCTATTTGATGGATCGGTATTCTGGTTCAGGTTGGTAGAAGACAAAGACTTAAGGAGGTATGTTACACTCTACAGAATCAGGAAACACAACTAATTAACGGAGAGGATGGTACAGATAATTTAAATATACATATATACATAATGCACTTCATGATCCAGTATCCACTCAAAATGAATATTGAATATTGAATATTTCAAAAAACACAGACTAAAGTCAGCTGCCTAAATCAATTCTGAATTTAACACTTTCACCCACCTTTAACAAAAGACTGTGAAAGTATTGCAGGAAATTTATGCTTGTATGTATCAGAAGCAAATGCATTCACTTTAAAGAAAAAGCAGCAGGAGGGTTTTCTGCTGTTAATTCTTTAAACCAAATGCAGTGACTAGAAGGCAAGCTGAGATCATTTGGAGTCATTCTGATGATAAAAATAGAGAAGCTCAAAATGCATTTTGTACCATTTGCCTTTTATTAGAAGCAATAATATAGAGAGCAAAACCCCAACCTGCACTTGGCACTCAGTGAACGATGCTGGCATCTGATCACGTACTTCAACTCTGGACTCATTTCCACAGAACTTGAGGTTGTTCAGTGTTTCATATAACTGGGTCCCTGAGGCATGATCTGAAGAGCATCAAACTCCCTTCTCTTCACCCAAAGGGACATAATGGTTCCTATCACTAAATAAGGGCAGGACTGAAGAAGCACTGACTGTAGATCTGCTCATTGAAGTGACACTTTCTGCTTCAGAGTAGAACACCTGACTGGAGTATTAAGTATTTTGCAAGACTTAACCACTCAAGAAACGAGACCTCAACTTGTGCTATTTGCTGAGACTCCTACATCTTATAATCTAGAGTAATGTGATCAGTGCCAAGCAGGCAGCTACTGCAACAAGGTGCAAGAGAGCATAAAACACTACTTTGGTGGGCAATGCTATTCCTTCAATTTCTGGAATCCACTTCTATTTTCTCCATTTTCCCATGGAGCTCTCTGACGTCTCAAAGTCTTCTACCTTTTGCAGTGAGATGAAGGAGTGAAAGATGTAATTCCTTGTAGTTCTGCAGAGGGAAGCTCCCACAACTTAAGTTATGCTGTGGGGATGTATTATTTTCCCATCCTATCAATATCTTAGTCTTCTTCATCTCAAACAAACAAAAAAAAACCCCAAACAACAAAATATCAAACATCCAACCACAATAAAACTGCAACAGCCAGCTCCTAAAAGCAGTCATAGGTTAGAGAAGATAAATAATATCAATCTGGGTGAAATAGCTCTTGAAGTATTAGCTGAATTCACACCCCTTGTCATTGAGCTGCTTCTGGAATTATTTTTAAAGTCACAAAAATGAAAGTTCAAACGCAGGTGTCAGCAGCACTCTGCATATGCATGCACTCTCTTTTTCTTCACCCATTCCTCACTTAAAGGTACTTGTACTGGCTTCACCAATAGACAGGCTAAAAAAGTCACAATTTTTGATATTTTGTACTATAAAATATGTAATTTTAACAGGACAGTATGTTACTTTTCTGGTGTTTGTCTGTTTTATATCCTTTTGTATATGCATATTTTCCCAGCAAGATTAGATCTTATCACTGGATTTACACGTAGGAATGTATATAACAACACTGATCCCCACCAGAGAACTTAGGACTTTTTTTTCTGACATTTAGGTTTTACAAAAGGTATTGCAAAGTTAACACAGTGAAGTTCCTCTCCTTTTATTTTTTTTGGTTGGTTGGTTTTTTTTCTTGTGTGTGTGTGTTTTGTTTGTTTGTTTTTGTTGTTGTTGGTTTTTGTTGTTGTTGTAGTGTTTTTTTTCTTTTTTCTTATGACAGCATCTGAGCACCTTTCAGGTACTTAACAAGCAGATCTCTGAGCAGCAGCAGAAGTTGCTAAGCCTGGTTTCCCATGACTGTGTCCCATGGCTTGAGGAGCCAGATGTGGTGAGATGAGAGCCCCAAGTGTCACTTTTCATGGGAATGGAATGATGCCTCCAACGCTGCCTCCCTCTGCTCGCTGGCCTCTAATAACAGCTGAACTCAGCTAGCCGTACTGCTGTCAAACTCACGTCTTCAGGAAATCTGCAGTAACTTTATATATTTGAAAATGTCTACCTGCTAAACTCAGCTAGCACTGGCCAAGAGATGCAAAATGCAGGGGGGGACAGTCTGGGGAGGGGGAAGAGGGATGGCTGGAGCTGTGAGCAGGGCCCTCATGTCAACCTGTACTTCTTTGGGGACAAGGCCGAGCTGTAACATTAACTTAAAGCAACAAAGGCAGGTTAATGTCGAGCTAATTAAGACAAATAATTTCCCTCACACAGAAATAAGTGCTTCCTTTTCAGAACATAAAAGGACTGCAACAGTTTGGACTAGAATAGCCCGAACTCGTACGAACTTTATTCTCCCAGGTGCTAAGTCACGGCCAATCTCCTCACATCCTCCTCCCAAACCCTGCGCTGGGCTCAGCAACACCCCGCACCCTAGGCCGGGGAACAGGCCTGTGAACGCGGAGCCCCGAGGACGCTGCCCCGCCCCCGCCCCCCCCGTAATGGTGGCACCGGTTCCCGCACCCGCGTCCCCTCACAGTGACCCCAGAGCGGCCTAAAGCCGCCGGAACGTGTCGCCACCCGGCGGGCTGAGCCCCGCGCCCGCAGCCGTCCCGGCCGTACCTGCAAGACGCGGTGGCAGAAGGCGCGCACGGAGCTAAGCGAGGCCAGGTCCAGCTCCCGCACCACCAGCTCGCCGCCGCCCTCCGCCCGCTCGCCCACCTCCGCCCGGATCTCGCTGGCCGCCCGCTCGGCCCGAGCCCGGTCGCGGCAGCCCATGATGACGCGGGCGCGCATCCGCAGCAGCTCGGCCGCCGCCGCCCGGCCCAGCCCGCTGTTGGCCCCCGTGATGATCACCGTCTTGCCCCGCATGGAGGCCCCGGGCCCGGCCGCGAGCCGGGCCGAGCCCCGCAGCCAGCGCCAGGCGGCCAGGAGCAGCCCCCCGCCCAGCGCCAACGCCGTCGCCGTCGCGGCCATCCCGCCGGGCCGAGCGGCGCTCCACCCGGAGTTGCCACCCCCGCCTCGCCGCTGGCCGGCCGGCCGGCGTCGGGGAGCGTTAAGATTGGCCAGATGAGCCGCGAGGCATTGTGGGGATTGTAGTTCTCGGCTGTCCCGGTGCCAGAGCTAACGGGGCTGCAGCTGAGAGACGATTAATGGGCGCAGGGTCTGGTTGAAACGTCCAGCGGTGACTCGGCGGCCTTCCCGGATCCAGCAGGGTCCTGAGGGCGACCCAAAGCAAACTGCGAGTCATGCAATCACATAGAGTCATACAATCAGATAGTTAGGGAATCATACAGTATTGTAAAATCACAAAATCATTTTAGTCAGAATAGACCCGTAAGATCATTGAATCCAACCGTAACCTAACGCTAGCACTAAACGATGTCCCTAAGAACCTCGTCTATGCAGCTTTTAAACACCTCCAGGGATGGTGGCTCCACCACTTCCCTGGGCAACCTGTTCCAGTGCCTGACAATCCTTTCCATTAAGAAATTTTCCCTAATACTCAACTTAAACCTCCCCTGGTGCAACTTGAGGCCATTTCCTCTTGTCCTCATAATGGGCAGAGTTACCCTGCGAGGCCACTGCTGCCTTCCCCATCTCAAAAATTAAACGCAGCAGGATGTCCCAGCAGCACCATGTCCCTTCATCGGTCCAAAGGCCCTTGCACCGTCAGCAATGTCCCTTCCAGTAAATTAGAGGTATCAGGATCTGCTGTTTGGTGCTAACGTAACTGGTGCAAAAGAACTTGTTAAACCTTGACAAGTCCAAGCTGATTCTTGGCTTTTCATCCTGTGCTGATCCCTGAGACATGGATGGGTATCATCTGGCAGAGAGCTAGCTGGCCTGGGCCAAAACCAAACCAGGCACTGTGCTGATGACTGTAGAATTAGAAGACAATTAGAACAGTTTAATGACATAGACATGGTTGAGTTGTAGGGCCTGGCAGTATTTCCCAGTAGCGTTTAGCTTGCTAGTAGAGATTTTACCAAAATATTTTATTAATATTTATCAATCTCACTGAGAAGACTCCATCACAGGGAAAACAGACATTAAGGGCATCTATAATATTTCATTACCAGTCTTCGAATTTTATGGCAGATCAAATGCTTCTGCAAAAGACACATTCAGTTTATCTGCCTTGTGTCTTCAGCCTGAGACGCAGAGGCTGGAGCAGTAGATGTGGCAGTGCCAGGGAAGGCTCCCGGCACAGGAATGCCACATTTCTGCCCATGGCAGAGTTTTGTCTCCAGGCTGGGGGTTGGTTAGGGCTCCCCCACAGCTTCTGAGGTCCCACTGGGTGGTTTAGAAGCATCTGTCACGTTCTGCAGAGTTAGCATGCACATGGGCTTTCCCATGCCAGCTGGCCTTTGTGCTGATGAAATGTTTTGAGAAAGTGGCTACTCTGAAGGGTGTTTTGACCAGGCCACATCATCGTGTCTGCTTGTGACAGAGATGGCTTTTGTCACCCTTAACATGGTGTAAGAGCCATAACCAGTGTGAGGTGTGCTTACATATGCTCTGCTCATAGTAAATCATACCTTTGGGAGGTGTTGGAGCCATGCCCACCTCTGCTGCTTAATGACCTTGCAGACAAGGACCATGAGAAAGGGACAGTGACTGCCCACTAGATGACAGAATAAGAGAACCAAGAAATGTCCTGTTAGAGGAAGAGATTCATCCTGTAAGAAATCCTCCTGATGGGAGGTAAAGAATCTACTATTCAGCATCTGGCAGTGGAGACTATGGCGGTCATCTCTGATACATCTGCTACTTCAGAAGACTGTTGAATGTGTTGGAGAGGGTGCTGCCTCAGGGATCCTGCCTGGGTCCATCAGTGGTCAACCCAGCTTTCAGTGCAAGGAGCACTGTGCACAGAACATCATGGGTGATGGTGATCAGAAGCTGCTCATCTAGGCAAGGATGACATATGCATTCAGATGTTGCTGCTCCCAGACAGCATTGAGCAGGGTAACTGAAAGTTATTATTTCTCCTAAGATATCAACCTACTTCACTGCTTTCTCTGCCCAACTGTTGCACTCGAGGAATCAGTGTGTTCTGGTCAGCAATACTGTGTGTCTGTGCAGGTTACAGGGTTTGCCAGAGGAGCCCAAGGGAGGTACCTGAGAATCCTCCTCAGGATGTAGAGGCCCTCTGATTTCCATGTCCTTAGAATAGATCACAGTCCAGGAACACAGGAGGATACTTTGGAACACATGATGATGACCATCTCCAAATCTTCATCTGAAATATTTTGTTTCCTCCAGATGATTGTTTCACTATGCATGACATGGTAGCCTGGAAACTGAAAGGATGTCTTGGAGATGTGAAGGAACTGGGGAACATGGGTTTGTTATGTCTTGGTAACTGGAGGGAGATACCCAACACACTCTGAGGATATGTTGTCCTGTAAAAAAATAAAAGAAAAAATAGACAAGTCACCTTCAGGGTCTTATTTCCAACATTTTTGTCCATGGGGACTGGTAGCAGAAGGAGACATTACCATTTGTCTTACCTGGACTCTTCACTGTGGTGTGGCACATGAACCTGGAAGCTAAGGGAACACAGACTGGCTTTGCCTGACAAAGTTCTGTTTCTGCACAGAATTCAATCTGTGTTAATACTCTTCCAGCTTTTGGCTGCAATGAGTTTCTTTTTCATAAGCCTGTCTTCTAGTGTTATAAACAAGCTGATAGACAGGACAGTTCAGAACCATAGAACATCTCTCTATTCCCCTATTGAAAAATGTTGCATTTTGTTGTAACAGTGACTGGCTTAGGGTTATGAGGTGCCAAGGTATAAACTAATGGAATCTACATGAGCATGAGAAGCAAGATGTTTTTTTGTTGGCTTTTATTATTGTTTGCTTGTTTGTTTGTTTTGTGGACTGGAATGCTTTTACGAGAAAATTCAGTCCTATGTCTACAAAAATAGAAAACAGCCCCTCAGCTCCTATCCCATTTCAGAGAATTTTCTTGCAAATTATTATTTTGGTCCACTAGCCAAGCTGTGTCTCAGAGCAGAAGACAATAATTTTAACAGGCAGAGATTACTTGGCAAGCCTGAGTCTCCTCAAATATCCAGATTAGTCTGGAAGGCACTTGCATGAACGAATGAGGCTCCACTCACCCAATGTTCTACCAGCTGGATAGGCAGAGAAGCAGTCGCCAAAACTTGGGACAGTTGCCTGACAATTAAAAGGCAGTGTATAATCTGAACAAACATCTAAGGACATTTTGCTCAGCTAACTTAGAAGTGATTGTGGGCCTTAGCATCAGCTTCTGGATTTTAAGGTCAGTTTGAATTCTATGACTAAGAATGTAAATTTTACTATGTACATTTAATATGTGAACTCTTTTTTTCTCTTCACACATGCCTTAGTGCTGTCAGCATGACACTGCAAGAGGTAGTCCTTGAGCATCATGAGTGTACAGATCATAAAAGATATAAGAACTGGAAGCTCCTAACTATGTCCTGGCCTGTAGATTTAATTTTTCCAGTAGGTGGATGGTTGATTTGAAAGAAAGGTAAACATAGCAAACCAGATGATTCCATTCTCAATTTATTCACTGATTTACATGCTTAGCCTACCAGGCATGAGATACCTTTGGAGTCCCACATGGATCAAGGATCCCATTAGCACTTTTCAGTATCAAGCCTGAATTACTACGTTTAATGAGAGTCAAGTGCTAGTAATCTGTGCACAGCATATATCCTGCATATCTTCCTGCACCAAACATCTACAGATCTAACAGCACATGGATGAGGAAAGCTGATCCATGTTCTGCTTCAAAAAGACAGGACTGGTATTCCTGAAATTTGCAGCCATGATTTTGTGGTAAAGGTACACACACAATTTATATTGCACAGCTAAAGAATATTCTTGGATCCCTTGCTGATTCTAAGTTTTCACATAAAAACATCTGCTAATAACATTTCTTATAATCTCCATTTGGCGAGGTAACTGTATCCCATCCTGGCAGACAATGACCAGGCCTCAGTTATTCATGTCTTCCTCACCTCTTAGATGAGCTGGGAAATGTGATGCGTTTTGGGCACAAAGCCTTTAGCCCTTAGGAAATTCCAAGTACACCAGATATCTGCAGTGCATCCCATCAACAACACATGCTGGTGTGAACACATAAAAACCTTTCTGATGGTCTCTATTTGAGTTTCATGCAGGATCAAGGCTTTTGCCTTTGTTTTCAGATAGTTTGTGGCTTGGACACACAACGTTTAAGATTGCTTTTGTTTCTGGTAGAGAAATGCAAGGAAGCTTTCTGCAATAGCAGGACAGCTCATCTGGACAGAAGAGACTAAACTTTCTGAGAGGCTAACGTGAGATTCTGGAGTGAATTCCCCCAGGAACCATGGATCATCACAAGCCTTCATCTTCTACTTCCACTGCAAAGCACATTCTTTTGGTTTTGTCTCTTCTGGTATAAATACACAGCAACAATAAAAATAAAACAGGACACTTGTTCCACTAGGGAGAGAAAGAGAACAAACACCACCTGACAGATGTTAGTTGTGTCATTTGGAATGCACTCCGATACACGGATGACACTAAGACACAGGAACTTAGCACAAAAGAGGTAGAATAGACCTATGGTGTAAATTTACATGAGTTCATGTTGCAACAGGCACCTGTTCTCTGGAAACCTATCAGAGGCTGCCCAACTCAGTTCATGCAGATCACAAAACAGCTGTAAATCCTAAGTAAATCTAATTAAGAAACAATTAATTCCATCAACAGCATTATTTCAGGATAGAACCTCTGCTGGTATATAAAGTTATGCTCTAAAGCTTCAGTCTTTGTCCCAGTCAAGACACCCACAGCATTTCCGACTTCTGCCCAACTCGGTGAAATCTGTTGGGACATAAGTGTCTTTGAGACCTCTAGCTCTCTCTCAGATTTAGCTGAAAGTGGTCACTTCTGGCTCTAAATATCCAGAGGAGGCAAGAGAAACAGACACACTGATTACACAAACTCTGCATAGGAAATTATGCTAAAACCTCTACATAGAAAAATGACAATGTTCTGTAAAGCCAGCTTTATTAGAATAGGAAAACAACATAGAAAAATAAAGGGTCCCTGTAAACACAAGATCAAATAAGCTAACATTTCACTGGAAGCTGAAAACTTGTGATAACAGATCTACTGAACACATATTTAACAGGCAAACCACCAAGAGGTAAACATTTATATGTAAACTGTGCTGTTGGTAATTTCAGAAATAACCATCAAGGACTAGTATTGCAGCATGGTTTTTGTTATAAATAACCCGTCAATAGCTTTTAAGAGAAAATATAACTGTTCTGTCTCTCAAAGTATGTGTCAAGGTATAAAAACAGTACAAATCTTTTCCTAATATCAAAACCACAGTGTTAGATCCAGACGGGTAAAAAAAACTAAGCTGCTTAAGAATGCTATTAAAATAACTATTAAAAACTTACCTATATTAAAAGTATTTCCTTTAAAGGCTGTTCTAGCCAGAAGTGAAATCTTTAAACATAGTGCTTACAATATACAAATGCAGCGGTTTTCAGAGGTAACTATTGGCATATTAAAGGCTGGCTAAGAATGTTATCATTAATGGGGCCCTCCAGTCATGCAGATTTGTGGTATTTCTGAGCAACGCCATAGGGAACATGTGCAGCTATGGTGCCTAATTTCTGTGCTCCTTCGATGTGAAACATCTGGTCATCAAAGAAAATATGAGGGCGGATTTTCACCAGGATCGGTCCTTTAGGAGCTCCCGCTAAGAAAAGGGCCTCATCGATCTCCAGACCCCAGCTACGAAGAGTCTTCAGCACTCTGGCTCCAGAGCTTGCCGCGCTTCTGGCTGTGACAAGGTATGTCCTTATAGGACAATCTAATCGTTCGTTTTTTGCATAGAACTTCTTCTGGAGTTTCCCTAAGTCTTCCAGAAAACCTTTCAAAGGACCCTGAGTATGAAATAGCAGAAGCATATTTAGTATTTGTCCATGGCTCTCAAAATCTTGCTTTTGCTTTATTCCAGATTGCCAGTGACATACAGGATTCCTTTCCTAATGCTACGCTGCTCAGTGAATTCTCTGTGTAATGTGTCCAAGTGGGTCTGCACCCTCATTTCGAATTTGTGAATTAAAAAAAATCATTAAAAAAAGATGTTAAAACCATAATCCTACATGGTACGATGAGCAGAAAACTGATTCTCACTAAGACTTACAAGATCTCACACAATATAAAGTTATTACTATAGTCTTTACTAAAATGTTCTTTAAAAACACATAACTCTCTTACTATGAACTATGAGGTGCAATTTTATTTTCTGTGCAAAATCCTGTGAGAGACCTAATTACACAGATATTACTGAACTCCTTCCAGATTAAAGACAATATTTGAATTAGATTTAGTGGGAGATCTGGTGAAAGGACTGCAATGGTGGGCTCTTTTATGTCAAACATGATTTTAAAGATTATCCTTGGAAAAGGAAATTACATATATACTGGGGAAACTGGAGGAATACAGCAGCAATGAAAATTAACAGATGTTTTGAAAACTTACTGATTCAAGAAGTACAAACCTGTGCAAGAGGCTTATTTTCATTCAGTTGTTCATGTTCAAAAAATCTATCTAATCCTTGCTCTTTGACGATCTGTTCTGATTCATCAGAAAAGAGAACTGCATCCCCATCGAATGCCACTCTCAACTGTGTATCCGAGTAAGCAACATCTTTGTTGGCAGAGAACATCGTAGCTGATGCAATGCCTGAAAATGGATCAAGAGAACCTCAGTTAGCATGTCCTGCAAAGTCATTCATTAAACTGTCAGCAGTTTGGTTCCACCAACTTATTGGGGGTGACCTTTATAGCTGGTGAGCAGAAACGATCACTAAAGCTAATTAGTTATGGCTGTTTTGTAACATAAGTGCACGGAAGCTGTGCCACTGACGTAACCTCTTACATGTGCTTCCTTCCACTTCCATATAAGAACATACAAAACCAGTCTCCAAGGTAGAGCTGTAAATGAGATAAAGAAGGAAATTCCAAGGAGGCTACTGAGTCAAGCTATTTACTACTTTTTAACAAAACACAGAAGATGTTTTTTGTAAGTCGTATGGAAGCAATGATTATTTGAACAGAAGTTGAATAGATGTGAGTAGATATGTATGGGAGTTCATTTCTTGTAGCATGGGACAAGACAGCAAGGTGGGACAAAGGTAGAGGGTAATTAAGTTGTCATTACCAGCAAACTGAAGGGTCAGAGGGGAACAATACAGAGAAATAGCCTGATTTTATTTGATTAAGTACAAAGAAATTATATGTTTGTATCACACAATCTTACGACTTTTCTGCATTTTATGAAGCAGCACTATTTTCTGTGAAAGACACACAACACATTCATTTTTTAGCAAGCTCAACAGAGAGAGAACAGTAGGAAGTCAATTCAAACCTGCTTCTATAGCTTCTTGCACTTTTTCAGAGTCTGCTGAGAGGTACAAGTTGGTAAGATAAGCCTTCAGGTAATCAATAGGGCTTTTTCCTCCCGTCATACAGAAACGTTCAATTGTTAAACCTAAAGTAAGAACAGCAGAACAAGGTGTGACTCTGCCTTGACACTACAAACCCATAAAAGGAACTCGTAAAAATGCATACTAGCTAACAGTAAGTTTAAAACAGAGAAATATGTCCACTGTAATTTCAACAAGTTAGACAACCTAAACTGACTACAATGTTTGACCAACCCTTCCTCCTTGAGAATTCAACACAAAATCCCTCTAAGACAGCAGAATAACTGCTGTGAATGTATATGTATAGGGGGCATAAATACAAAACGAATAAAAAGTTTAAGAACTTTTTATCAGAAATTAAGATTCCCACCTGAGACGTTGAATCTAGAACTTTGGACCAAATTCTGTTTAACACTATCTAACTTATGCTGATACCCCAAAATAAATATCATCCTCTGAGGAATGGGTGTCAGTATCAAAGAAGCTGCTTTTACCAAGGTCAAAGCATGACAAATAAAATTAATTTGTTTTATTATGTAACAGCAGGCAGTTCTACGAAGCAGTATTGCACTTCCCTTACCATAGTGATTGATGCTGTTTATGAGTCTCACTCCCACTTGGGCATGGTTGTTAGTCATCAGGACAATATCGAATCGTTCTTCATCATCAGGGTACAGCTCAAGAAGCCGGGCATTGACATGCATCAGTGCCTGCCGGTTTGAAAGGTGGAGGTCAATAGACAAGTGGAATGTGCCTCAGTTCTTAATCACTGTAGGTTTAGTGATAGCACTGTCTTGAAGGAGAATGTGAAATACCTGAGAGTTTAACTTGCTGAACTTGTTTTACTCCATTCTGCTCTTTTGCTCCCAGCAACCATTTGACTGGGTTCATTTGAAGGGAAGCAAGTAAGCTTCTTTTGCTGAGTTACAGAATTTAACTTTATCATGGAAATCCTTTTTATTGGGACACCATGAACATGCAGAATAAATCAATGCATTTCTGAACATTATCACAATCCCTAATAACCTTTTTTTTTTTTCTTTTTTCTTGTCCACTTGAAAATTGTTCTAAAGAAATCAAGGAGAAGGTGTAAAGGAATTTACACACGCAACTACTTGTTCTGCATGCAACAATGTGAATCTGGTCCACATACTTACGCAAAAATTTACTGTCACAGTTCAGGTGGGGAAAAGTCAAAGATTATCCTTAAGTAATGAGTACAAAATCATACCCTATCAAACATGGGTGATTGCTAATTGCAGTACTGAATGCGATAACCTTGATTCATTGGAGATCTCTTTAAAGAGAAAAGGGACAACATGTTATATACACAGTTGGGCATTCTTGTTTCCTTGATCTTTCATCTGCTCATCTGTCTCTGTATCCATCTGTTCTCTCATGTTATTTACAATCTTATCCCTTTGGAGTAAGACTTGCTTTTTGCTCTAGTTTTATATACAGGCCTCTGTTTTGGAATCTCAGACCTTGAATGGAATTCCTTGAGACTAGGGCAGTGAAGGTCAACAATGAAATATCAAATGAATGCAAGATGGGTTGATTTTCATTAAGATGCTTTAAAAAGTCAGGGCAGTTGTTAAGAATTAAAACCTACATTTCATAATTAAGTTCTGGGAATGTCACTTTAAAAAGCATGGCTATGTCATTTGGGGCTATGCTTAGGAAAATTCTAAGTGAGAGCCTAGTATAAAGCCCAGGAAAAAATCTTAGTATGTGGTCACAACCCCTCTGTAACTCTCTGCTAATACCCTCTTTACCCCAAAATAAGACAGGGTCTTATATTAATTTTTGCTCGAAAACTTATTACTTTTTTACATGTATAGTAGCCTGGACACTATTTAAATTGATTTTTTAAATGAACTGTAACTAAGGCTTCTTTTTGGAGTAGGACTTCTATTTCGAGCATCCTCAAAAATCCTGAACAATCACGCTAGGGCTTATTTTTCAGGGTAGGTCTTATTTTTGGGGAAACAGGGAACTGTGGTGCACTAACAATTTTGTGAAGTCTTAGAACAAGAGTGAGTGGAAGAGAGGATGCCTTTTTTTTTTTCCAATACCTGTACATTTTGCAGCTCAAGGATAACGTGGCCTGTGATTAACATTCCAAGTGCTACGAGCATGAGACATAATACTTTTAAGTCAATGTCTTAAAGATTTCAACAACGGAATCCAACCAAAACCATATTATTTCTTTTTGCCTTCTTTGTCTCCAAGGAGAAAGTATCACCCAACCTGTAGTTCTCTAGCCTGATTATTCCCATGACTAAGCAATTTATGAATCTCTTTACAAATACAAAGAATTCAAATGCAAATAGCATACTGGAAGGGAACAGAGGTCAAGGTGTATTTAGCTGAACATAGTTAACAGCTTTGATTTTCAAAGTATGAGGAGTCAAACAGTCAAATCTTGCTTAAAGTCAAAGTGAATTTGACACTGAACTCTAACAAATCTCTTGAAAACCATCTGTGCTAGGCAGGGCTGCTGTCTCTAGCTGCTACAGATAGAAAAGATGCAGAAAATTTGCTAGTCAGTGTAGCCTCACTAGTGTACAAAGAGAAATATTTTATGAAAATTCTTTTATGCTAAAAACACCTTTATTTGTTTGTGCTATTAATGTTATTAACAGCTATCTGTTATACTTCAAACAGCATGGGTATTGACGTAAGTAATTTTTTCACTATGTATTTCCAAAACTTGATCAGCCATGCTGAAAATGTTTTAACCTCCTGAAACTAAAACTGAAGCAATGAAAATCTACTTCTAAAAACTGAAAGAAGTGTTCTGCCACAAATCTATTGTCAGCAAGTATAACTGTTAATTAGGATCTAGTAAATTTTCTAAAATTGCTGTGGTAGACCTTATGAAAAAATTCTCCATGGACATAAAATGAATGCTATAAATGTTATTTTTTCAAGTCAGTTGCACTCAAAACTGTGTTCCTCAAAACCATCTGCATTTTTAGTTGTTTTTTTATTTTTTCGTTTTTTGGTAATTTCTCTTGCTTTCCATGCTGGAGGTTGTTTACCTTGGCCATTTCTCTTGTGCAACGAAAGCAAAATATCCCATTTCACCCCTGCTTAAACCCTGACTCCCAGCTAGGGAGTCTATTTCTTTTGCTGGTCCTCAAGAACAATTTCCAGGGTGAAAACAAAAGCAAGGCAAAATTAAAGCTGACTAAAAAAGGAAACAACCAACCAACCAAGGTTCATTTCTGAATAAAGTAATTTGAATAATATTGAATCAATGCTGTCTTTAATCAAAGCAGTCCTATCACAAGTGAGACATAAAGATGGAATGAGGAACTAAGATCTTTCGGATTTTGGGGGGGAGGAAAAGGTTGCAACAAAATTCAGACAATTTAGGGGCCTAGCTTAACTGAAAATAGTCTTTAAAGGAAAGGTGCTCCATGCTCCTCGTGTCCAGCAGCACATGCAGGTTGGTCCTGGCCCCCACCTCGGATGTGGAGCAGAGCCCGGGGATCCAGCCCGGGATGCTGGGGGTGAAACTCTGCTCCCGGTGATGCGAGCGGTACGTGACCTCCCGCAGGCGTTCAGCATTAGTGCCGGCGGGAGGAAGAGGGAGGGAGAAGAGGGGAAAGGAGAGGATAGGGGAAAGGAGAGGATGGGAGAGAGGAGGGGATGGGACAGAGGAGGGGATGGGAGAGAAAGAAAGGGCGGCCGCAAGGCCGGGGCGTCTCAGGGAGATGCGGAGATGATGCCGGGCTCCCCGCTGGGGGAACAAGTCAAAACGTTTCCCCGGGGCAGGGCTGTCTCCGCCTAAGGAGGCTTCGCGCTCCTCCTCTTCCCGAAATTTGGCCTTGCAGCATCTTCCGCGCCGCGCCGCACCCCCATCGGGGCTCGCCCCGATCCAGATACCTTGACGAAGTAGAAAGCCGGTCCGGGCTTGAGGATGACGTTCTCGTTGTCCTGCTGGTACTCCACGTACTTCTCCACCCCTTGCTCTTCGTAGATCCGCCGCTCCTCCACCAGGTCGAAGAGGGCTCGGGAAGAGACGGCCACGGTGATGGCGTGCTGGGGCTTGGGCTGCGGAGCGAGCGGAGGGTAGCGCCGGCCGGCAGCCCCCAGCCCCCCCACCCCAGCCCGGCCCGCCCGCACTCACCGGCCGGGGTCTCTTGGAAACGAGGTTGTCGTAAAAAGCCTTGGCCGCCGCCCAGTCCTGCTCGGCCTCCTCCGCGGTGTCGCCGGGCTGGGGCGCCTCCGGGCCGGAGCCGCTCATGGTGCCTGGGCCAGGGGACGCGGCGGGGGAAGGGGCTGCGCTGCGAGTGGGTAACGGGCGCGCAACGGGCTCGGCCGGAGCCGCCGCGGGCAACCGGGAAGCGGTGGCAGCGGCCGCCCCTCCACCCCGCCCCGCCCCGCTCGGGCACGGGGAAGTCACCGGGCGCTGCCTTCCCGTTCGCTCTGCCGCGCCCGGGACCGCCCGGCCTGGCCCTGCCCTCCCCCGGCGCGGAGCGGAGCCGTTCTGCCCGGCCCCGGCACAGAGCGGAGCGGTTCTGCCCGGCCCCGGCACGAAGCAGCCCCGGCGGGCAGTGGGGCCGCGGCCACCGCGCTTGTCGCACCCCAAGGGTCAGCGGGGCCGGTTCGTGGGCTGAGCAGGTGCCGGAGGTGCAGCCCTTTCCCCGCACCCTGTTAAGGGGCAGCGGGGCGCAGATGTGCAGCGTCCCCTCCCCAGCACCTGCTATGACACTCATCACTGCGCTTCCATAGTGTTTCGAGTAGTGGTGCACACAGCTAGTTCATATGAGGCAGTAACCTCCTCCACTGATTTTATCTACAGTGTTAGAAATTTATAATTTAGATGCAGTGGCTTAATGGATTTCACATTAACTGAAAAAAAGTCCAGGAGATTTCATACATAAAATAGTAATAATGTCTCTAGCAATCAAGATGGGCTGACTGTGACCTGGGGGTCCTTTGTTCCACACAGCAACGCTGAAACAATAATTTGGACAGTGGTGGCATATGATGGCATATGCAGCTCTGTTACTTCAGCGTCTGATTTGAGTGGTCCTGAATTCCACACAGGGCGATGGCTACTTATCTAATCCATCTCTCTCTGAAATGCTCCTTCCTACCTCTGCAGATGTGCTTATCTGAACCACAGCAAAGGTCCCCAAACTGATGAGCTGGAGTGGAAAGTGAACAAGGAAGCAGATTCTCTTCTGTGCTAGTATGGGGTCTGGCACAGCAAACCTTTGCTGTTTTTGGTAGCCAGTGACTCAGTGATACCTGTAACTTGTAGCGCACGTAAGCACCATCCAAAGGACTCTAACATTTTGAAGGGATGCTCTAAACATTGCTTCTGGCGCTGATCACTGCATAATCTCTATCAAATTGCAAGTCTTTCTGCCTCTGTCCAGTTTCCAAAAAGGAGCATGATTATTTTTGCTGTAATACTTTTCCCTGTTTTTTTTCAATGTGGCTTCCCAGTGAAAGGAGGCTTATGTAATTATACCATCTGTTCATCATTCCCCAGTGATGTCCAGTTCCAAATGAATTTGATGGAAGGATAAAGATCTCAAAGAGATTTAAATTCTTAAAACGTTTAATGAGAATCAGCAGCAGCACATAATTCGTTACCCTGCTGGGGGGAGGATATTTGTGCAAATGCAGCATATTTATCTACTTTTACATATCAGTAAATGAATATTCCCAGTAGCACATAATTTGTTCTCTTACTGAGGGAAGGACTTTTGTGCAAATGCAGCATATTTATCTGCTTTTACGTAATAACAAATGAATATTCCCTGGCTGATCTGCTGCCTCCAAATCTGCCACATTGCCTGTGGCTCAGCTAGCCAGGGAGCTGTGTGGAAGCAGGAAGGTGGGGCAAACTGGGAGATTAGAGTAAATGGGAGTTGACCCTGCCTTGGAAGGGGACCTGGAAATATGAGATAAAAGGAGAGATACTGAGAGTAGTATGTTTGGAAGACAGATGTGAAAAGAGGAGTTAGAATCACTGTAGGTGGCTCTTGTCATGGGAAGATGTAAAAGTCATAACATAAAGCTGAACAAACCTGATTTTAGTGTCTCTGCTACTGATAGACATGCTTGTTTTCTTTGAATTTTGATCCCAAGTATTTCATTCTGTACTCAGGGCTGGAGCGTATCATATGCTGCTGAAAACACCTGCTCCCCTTCCAGCAGTCAGGTCAGGCACATCCCCACTTTCCAACCCTCTTCTCTCTGAGTGGCTGCAAACCTGTCACCAGGCTGAGCAGCCAGGACTGGGAGAGCCTGGAAAAAGATTCATGTCACAGAACTGCTGCTCCTGATCCCAGTCACCACCACTGTCCTGCTCAGAGGCTTCAGCATCAGTCCAAGAAGGTGATCTCTAAGAAGAGGCTGTTCCTACTGCAGGTGGGTCCATTGCCCATGGAGAAGAGGGGAAAATAACCCAGTTCTCTGGATCCAGTTCTCTGGTGACTACAAAACTAAACTGTCATCTCCGCGTGAACTTGTGGCAATACATTTCCCAGATACATGCCCAGGTTGAATGCTGCTCATGCTGAGTTCCCCACCAACCTGCATCTGCACAGGAACAAAATCAGAGCTCCTCAAGCATGTTCTTTGCTTTTATTTTTGTTGCCCCCTTCCCTGTCTGCCTGAGAGTCATCGCTTAAGCAATGAAAACTCATTTTAATCTTTGCAAGACAGATGAAAACTTAGAAGATGGTAACTTGGTACTGGGCCTGAGCAGTGCTGTTGAAGTACTGCTGCTGAAAGCAATGCTGTGCTAACATAAATATTTCACTTGCCAGACCCACATGGTATCTACACAGGACTCAGCTGCGTGAACATATGCACTGAACTGAGATGTCTCTGTTCTGTGCGCGGTTGCTTGCTGCTGACATACCCTCCATTTCCTCTGTTGCTGGAGACTGTGAACTGAGGGCCTCACATGAAAGCCTTCCAGCTTCAGCACCTTATAAATGAAATCTTGACTTTCCAAATGCAGAGTGTAGCAGCTTTATCTACATCTAAAAAATGTAGTAATGCCCATGGGGTTCCAGGAAAGAGCTATGCCTTGCTTTTACTAAATCTCCTAGGGAGTTTGAGAAATGGGAATGGATCCAAAATTGAATGACTTTGTGGTTTCTGAGCTAAGCTAGAAAGGAAAGGAATTTTCTGCTATCACCCATGAGTTTCTAGGGCATTTGCATTTATATAAACAAAAAAGAATGTGGGTTGCTATCTTTGTATGTACTTTTTTATAGTAAGTTTGCAGCAAAAGAAAGTCATGCACATACTCTGAAGTCTGTTATAGGTAGTCAAATGAAAATAAAAGTTCCCCTGTCTGAGCTGCCAATATCTTTCCTATATTAAGAAAAATCACTAAGTAAGGTCCATATGTTCTTATTCAAAAAGGAGCTCAGGACATTACTAATGAAAAAAAAAAAAGCAGTGGGGTTTTTTGTTTGTTTGTTTGGTTGGTTGGTTGGTTGGTTTGTTTTCCTCTTTTGATACCTACTTCTATCTGGAAAGACATGAAACATTTCCAAATATTTTAAATAGTGCGATCAGACACAAGGAAAAGACTCCCAATGGAAGGACTTTTTCTCTCTTTAGATGTATAGGTCCTACTATGTATTGTGCATGTTTGTATCACAAGCATGTTGACTCCAGGACATAACTTTCCTAGAGTCATGTCAGGGTCACTTCAGAGAGTGCGATTACACTGACTTGTACGTCATAGATGCATTTTGATTCTTTTATGCTGAGATCCCAAGATGTGTAGCACAGGTATGGTGTACCCAGAAGGAAGGAACCTGAGAAAGGCTTTGATCCAGGTGAACCTGCTGTGGCAAAATGTGTGGCAGCATTATCACATTACACCTGACCCATTCCATTCTCTTGCTTTTCCTCCTTTTCCTTCCCTTCTGGGTTTGTGCAGGGAAACGAGAATGCAACAACCTGTGGCATCACATTGCAATCTATGGCAACTGCCTTGTGTCTGTTCCCGGCTTTGCTTCTCTGCTGGTCTTTTTATCAGTACGTTCATTTGCAACACCTACATAAATTACCTAGTGACATGTTCTTCTAAGGTGATCTATTCCATCTACATCACTTTGACCATGGCTCGTTCCAGTGTTCATGTGATGGGTCAGGTGTCAAGCAAAGTTGAACCCAGCACAAGTACCAAGGATTGCTACAGAGGAGGCATTAGGTTCACCGACCTGTGGTCACTTTTCCTTAAGAAATCCTGTTTGATTATTGCAATGGAAATTTTATTTCTACTATTATTGAAGTTTTCTATTCCTTAATCTTGTCAGGATGAAATCAGCAACTAAGTTGTGTCTTTAGCTTTTTGGAAGTCTCTCCAGATGGCTTCATATAATTTTTCCTAGGAAAATATAATCTATAACTATCTTTATAGAACTGAACTGTCTTCCTAACTCTTCTGACCTTAGCAGCAAATTATTCACTTTACCCCAAGAAAGGCTCATCAAGTAATAGCAAGTTTTCCAAACAAATCAAGCAAAATTCTGAAATTCAGATAAAATACTGTTTTTGCCTAGATGTTAACTAAAAAAGTATGAAAACAGTGCCTTAGCTGCAACAATGAATATGCCTGCTCCGTCTCATAGTTTATCACAGGAAGAATTAAAAAAACATTCAAGTGATCCTGGCCATCTTGCCAAGAAGAACGTGGAATATGACAAATAAAACAAGAATACAGTCTTATTACAAGTCTGTGGCCAGAAAAGGCTCAACAAAAGGCATATATGCTATCACAAAATAGTTATCTTGGTGTTTTTTCAGTTAGAAAATGATACACAATAAAGTCATTACTTCCACATTAAAAAGAAAATAAACCAAACAACAACAGAAATAATAATAGATTTAGTTGGTCAGGATGTGACTTTGCTGTACTGAAATTAATGTGTAGGCACTTACAAAATATAGGGGAAAAAAAAAACAAACAGGAAAAAAAGGTGCACTGCAGGAAGGTTTGTCCCTGTTCCAAGCTTAAACAGAAGAATATTTGCATTACAAAACAACCACACAGAAGATGGAAGGTGGCTAAATTATACACACAAACCTTATGAGGTTCCTAGCTCCTTCTGAATAAAAGAGTACAATATAATGAAAAATTTTAAATTCAGCTCTGTATAATAGAGACAGTTGTTTAAGTATTTTTCATTATGTACCAATTATCTCTTTAAAAATAGAAATAAATGAAGGCTCCAGTCATGCGAACAGCTCCACGCAAGGACACGTCTGTGCAAGACCAAGACCTAAATGTTAGAACCCTATTGACTCATTTTACCATAATCAAATAAGTTGAACTATTCTAAGATTGACTCTGTTAATTACATGTTCTATTCTGCATTAGATACCCATGATTCAGCTATTAGGTTGTGCTAGCTTCAAGTTAAGTATTAAATTAGGTTAAAAGCTTTAATGAGAAAATCATATTAAGAAAGATTCTTAGGTTGTATTTTTTTGTGCTTGTACAAAAACACCATAGGTATATCACTTAATCCCTGTTGCACTGTGCTAGCTATAGTTTTCAAAAAACGAGAGAACAAGCAAGACTATTAGATGTGTTTCTCCTCCCTCCCCCTTGAGGCATATATAGAAAACCCATTCAAGCAATGTGTGGTTTCCCACCCGTTTCCCACCGGTTTCCTGAAGGGAATGAGGTACCAAACAATGTAGGCGCTGGAGTGACAGTGATGGGAGCTGCAGCACAGCCCCTGGTGCCGCGGCGAGGGCAGCAGGAGCAATGGTAAAGCGGAACCATCCGAGCAAAAAAGGCCACTGATTGCGTTACGGCACTTGGCTGCTTTTCACGTACATAGTGGGAAAACCAGATCCACTGTTTTCCTAAAACAGAACATCTGCCTTTCCTCTTTACATACATTGCAAGTCTCATTCTGGCCTTCCTCTGTGGTGTAACTCATGAATAACGGGACCTACGCAACAGACTGGGAGACAGGACTTTTGTTTATATTGCCAGCCCTCCTGCTACTGTCCTTGAGGACAAAGCCTTTTTGTTTGTTTCATATGAATATGTGGGGATAACAAACAAATAATAATTAAAAAAAAACCAACAAAAACAAACAAAAAACCCAACATAACCAAACAAAAAAACCCAACAACAAACAAACAAAAACCCCACACCAAACACACAACAAAATAACACATTCTAAACACTCTTAGGCAATGAAGGATAGAGACATAAAATATAAAAATTGTTCAAAACAAGGGGTGTGAATCAGTGTGATTATACCTATTAATAAATGAGACGAGCTTTAATTGCAGTGAAAGTGCTTTTGACTGCACAGAGTTACCACCTAGTTCCAAGAAGAGGGTTGTAAGTGATTAGTACAGCATTCTGGAGGGGGAAAAAGGAGCCAGAAGTGTAAATACAAGAGGAGATTTAGGGCTTCTCTAAGCTATGGCTTCAAACCTGTCAGCAACCTGCACACGACATCTCTGTAATTTAAGTTACGACCTGATTCTGTTTTGCAGGAAATGTGTATCCCATTTCTGGTTCAGGCCCCCTCCCTCCTTTTGGCGAGTTAAGCACTTGGGAGAAAATGAGTAAGGACTGAAAGTGATGATAAGGTATTATTGTTTGTGTTGTGCCTGTTTCCAAGGGCCTCCAAAAGCATTGGGGAGCTGTTGTGTTTGATGCTGTAGGAACACACAGGAAGGCGATCCCTGTACAAAATCCCTCCTCCTTTCTCGAGTCCTCTCAGCAGAAGGAAGATTATTTTTGCAGACCTCTTCAAGCTCATGCATGAAGTGTGAGGCTCACATAGGTGCCCTTCTTCATGCACTTTCCCACAGCTGGGCTGTTGTCTCCTGCATTTGCAAAGCAATGCTTCCATCCCTCTCCTGCATTTGGCCCCCACACAGCCAAGAAAACTGGGCTGACCTAATTGGTGTGACTGTAAGGGGAATTGCCTGGGTCATGAGATGAGGTTGTGAGACTCAGCTGCAGCCAAAGATGATACTCACACTCAAAAGCTCCTTGCACTATGGCTTCTTTCATCACGTAGCTTAAATGTTCACACTGCGCATGCATCAGGGTAGGAAATACTCCAGCAGTCTGCTTTGAGTTCCCTTAAAAGCGACTTTCAAGTTGTATTATTTACATCAAAGCAGTATTTGCGTTTCTCTGTTTTCAATATTTTTCTTGAGGGCATGGAAAGATTACAATATGAGCAGCAATGACAAGAGTAACAACAGTAATAACATAAAAGCAATATTTCTAGTAGGAGGCTTTTATGATGTGTAGTTCCATAAGTGTCTACATCACAAAGTCCATCCCTCATTTTATGTGGTGTTATAAAATCACAGAACAAAAAGATAAACTCAGTGAGATTTCAGTAGGCCATAGATCATATAACTGAATGATCTGAGCTATATTAGTAGCTTCAGCTCCTGACTTTGAACAAAATGCATAAACTGTCCTACTTTCATCCTGTTTTCCTTCCTGTACAGAAATTTCCAGGTTGGAAGCTGCTTCTCAAATTTAAGTGGAACCTCTTGTGTTCCAGTTTGTACCCATTACCCTTTGTCCTACCGTTGGTTGTCACCGAGAAGAGCCTGGCTTCATCCTCGTGACACTCACACTTTATATATCTGTAAACATTAATAAGGTCACCCCTCAGTCTCCTCTTCTCCAAGCTAAAGAGCCCCAGCTCCCTCAGCCTTTCCTCATAAGGGAGGTGCTCCACTCCCTTCATCATCTTTGTTGCCCTACGCTGGACTCTCTCCAGCAGTTCCCTGTCCTTCTTGAACTGAGGGGCCCAGAACTGGACACAATATTCCAGATGTAGTCTCACCAGGGCAGAGTAGAGGGGAAGGAGAACCTCTCTTGACCTACTAACCACCCTCCTTCTAATACACCCCAGGATGCCATGGGCCTTCCTGGCCACAAGGGCACAGTGCTGGCTCATGGTCATCCTGCTGTCCACTAGGACCCCCAGGTCCCTTTCCCCTACACTACTCTCTAATAGGTCATTCCCCAACTTATGCTGGAACCAGATGCAATAGTCTACACTTTTCCGTGTTATATTTCATAAAATTTTTCCCTGCCCAACTCTCCAGCCTGTCCAGGTCTCACTGGATGGCAGCACAGCCTTCTGGCGTGTCAGCCACTCCTCCCAGCTTGGTGTCATCAGCAAACTTCCTGATAGTACACTCTATTCCCTCATCCAAATCGTTGATGAATATATTGAATAATACAGGCAATCCCATATCAATTTTAGGACTAGGCTGGCCCAGTGCTGCTGTGCCTCTTCCCATTGGCATCAAATAATTCAGATTTGTCCCCATGGGCTGTAGTCACAACCTTGACTACCTCCTATTGTTTGAGCATACCTCAAAAAATAGTTCCTGTTCTTCTGAAATACATGGTTTTGTTTGGCTTGTATGTATATTACTGTGTGAAATTCAGTGGTCTGTGGCATGAGGGAGGTTCTACAAGTTGGTAGGGAGCGTTGTTCATGAGTTTAAACTCAGAGAATCACTGTGAGATTGGGACTGAGTGGAGTGTTTAAAGGGACTGGGAGTTCAGATTTGCTGGTTCTCTGGTGACAGTGCCTATTACTGCCGGTATTTGGTTTTAATTGCACTGAGTATTTTCATGACTTACAGCCATGTCCTTTTGTACTGCCCTGTCTTCTTGCAGAGGCTGAAAGATTATTGTAAATCAGGACTTCATGATGCTGGGCTGCCATTGTTGAGTCAGAAGGCTGATCTGGTCCTGAACTCACCCTCTAATAAGATTATTGCAATAGCCACTGCTAGGCACCAGTCACAAAATTGAGGCTGAAAATCTGGTGCCTGTCTAAATTTTGATTTGAGAAACTAAATATTATAGTATAATGCATAGAAAGTAGAAAAGGCAATGAAGGATAAGGGAATATTTCTCAAGTCTGTGTCCTTGAATTCACAATAATGTGAATATAGAATAGAATAAAATAGAATAAGAACAGAATAGCATAGCATAGCATAGCATAGCATAGCATAGCATAGCATAGCATAGCATAGCATAGCATAGCATAGAATAGAATAGAATAGAATAGAATAGAATAGAATAGAATAGAATAGAATAGAATAGAATAGAATAGAATCCTTTTGGTTGGAAAAGACCCTCAGGATCATTGAGTCCAACCATAACCTCACCGTAGCACTAAACCATGTCCCTAAGAACCTTGTCTAAATGCCTTTTAAACACTTCCAGGGATGGTGACTCCACCACTTCCCTGGGCAGTCTGTTCCGATGCCTGACAACACTTTCTGTGATTATTTTTTTCCTAATATCCAATCTAAGCCTCCCCTGATGCAACTTGAGGCCATTTCCTCTTGTCCTATCACTTGCTGCTTGGGAGAAGAGACAAACACCCTCCATGCTACAACCTCCTTTCAGGTAGTTGTAGACAGCGATAAGGTCTCCTCTCAGCCTCCTTTTCTCCAGGCTAAACAGCCCCAGTTCCTTCAGCCGCTCCTCATCAGATTTGTGCTCCAGACCCCTCACCAGCTTTGTTGCCCTTCTCTGAACTCTCTCCAGCACCTCAATGTCTTTCCTGTAGTGAGGGGCCCAAAACTGAACACAGAATTTGAGGTGGGACCTCACCAGCACCAAGTACAGGGGGACGATCACTTCTCTAGTCCTGCTTGGCCACACTATTCCTGATACAAGCCAGGATGCTGTTGGCCTTTTTGGCCACCTGAGCACACTGCTGGCTCATGTTCAGCCACCTGTCAACCAACACCCCCAAGTGCTTTTCCTCCAAGCAGCTTTCCAGCCATTCTTCCCTGAGCCTGTAGTACTGCTGTATAAGTATATACTTATTAAGCCATATTTACTAATTGTTATTGTTTCTTTGTTAACAGATTTTGTTAACCCCTGAGATGCTTTATTTCTTCTTTTTCTTAAGCTCATAATCTACCTTGTATCATTACATTAATCTCATTTTTAATCTCCTAGTTTTCAAGCTCATTCAGCCTCACTATAATAAACGTATGAAACCCTGACCCAGAATCAGGTCGTCTACAGATGATTTAGCGCTGGGTGCCCCACGACCATGTGGTATGCAATGGGGGAGAGGTGGCACCACATCCGTCCACCCCTCCGGTCCTGACCATGAGCAGCACTCCGCACTGGCAATAGGGACTGGCACTGACACTGACAACCAACGATAAGACAAGGGGCAATGGGTATGAACTGAAACACAGGAGATTCCATTTATATTTGAGAAGAAACTTCTTCATGGTGAAGGTGACAGACACTGGAACAGGCTGCCCAGGGAGGTTGTGGAGTCTCCTTCTCTGGAGACATTCAAAACTCACCTGGACACCTTCCTGTGTAACCTCATCTAAGTGTTCCTGCTCAGGCAGGGGAACTGGACTGGATGATCTTTCAAGGTCCCTTCCAATCTCTAACACTCTGTGATTCTGTGATTCTGTAATAAACAAATAAAAGGAAACCTGATAAAGTTTGCCGACTTCTCAAAATCAGGAAATATTTTGACTAATAACTAAGGTCATTAACAAAAATTAAGTGAAATCAGATTATTGAATGAATCAGGAGTAATTAACAGTAGCCTATGGGTTTCCACACATCCCATTTAGTTCCCCAAAATTCTTTTGATACGTCAGTTTTTATATATATGAAAATTATTCAGTAATAAATCATAAAATGTGGTGCCATATCACAACCAAAATCAGCTTTTTACAGACCTTCAAGAAGATCAGCTCTGAAGTACTTACTCTGTATAAAAATCAATTAATGATTTTTTTTTATTTATTCATGAACTTGCCTTTGTTCCATAAATGAATGTAATTTTTTCTTCTTTCTAGTTTTGACTGAAAGCTTTGAATGCTACTTAGTATCTTCAATTTATTTTCAGCTGACTCAATTAATAGTTGTTTGATAAAAAGCTATCCATGGCTATCTCTGTAGATACTGCTTCTCTATTATCCTCACCATTTATATTAATCAAGTAAAAATAACGTTACTTCTTATCCAGTCAGAAGGTATGTGATGAAATCTCGTTTATCAAATTAGTGCTTATTGTTACTGGTACCGTTTGTTCTCCAGTCTGTATCCATTCATTCCTACCAAAATGACACAGTTCCTGGTGATACTTTTATCTGTAAAAATATCACAGATATGCAGATATGGTATTTCTCACTGTCTTTTCTAATCAGTTTTATAGTTTTCCTCCTTATGCATGACCCTCTTCCACATGACAACTGCCAATTAATGTCTAAGGTAAAAATTCTGTCTTTCCTGCCCATAGTGAGATGTTTTCACCTGAAGAATGGCCTCTCTGTCCTGGAAGAACCTCAAATGAGCCACAGCTGAACTCCAGTGCAAGGGCTGCATACAACCCACACAGAAGTTAACTCTTGAGCTCTTAATAGACCACCTCAGAAGTGGAAAATGCCACAGGAATAACTGGGTTAGTTCTGTTGGTTACATTTTTTTATTTTTTTGAAAGGGAAAAGTTGTGTTATATCCAGGTAAGAGATTTCTTCTGGTCCTGTAAAAATTGGCTAAATTAGTAACCCTGTGTGTAAGTCCCTCGGATCTCCAGTTCAGCTACACTGCATCATATTATTAATCTTTTGAGTCACAAATGTAAAAGAAGTACCATTGAGAACAGGGAACAAAAATAATTGTGTATTTAGTTGTAGTTTTTCTCACCATAATAATTTATGAGTAGTACAAAAGCATTGGTCAAGAAGACCTTGATAATCTAGAATTTATTCTTTTCTGTGAATTACAGCATGTTGGCAGGAAGGCTTTGGTCATCTGAGTGAGAACAGAACATGCTCATTGCAGATTACATCTTTAGTGAATTCTTGCTGGCTGAAGTTTTCTCATGTGTAAACAGATTTTCCAAAATCTCATAACTTCGCAAATTTATATTGATTTTCAGAAGTACAACAAAAGTTACTTTAGAATACTAATGTGAGCCAAAAAATATATTGTTCTCAAACTGCATTTGAGCAGGCAGATTAACAAATTTTGCTGAAATAACTTTTCTCAGGCCAGGTTGAATTTAGAATAATAATAATAATAATAAAAATGCAAAGAATCAAAGTTTGGCAAAGTGGAAAATAATTGTCAGCTTAAACTAGAGCTATTAATACATATTCTGCCAACAGTGTATTCTCTCCAAAATGGAAGAACTCTCTGCAGATGAATAAAAAACTGTGAAATAACTGGTAGCCACGTTCTTGGGTTTTATTTAGTGCCAAGAAAAAGACTTTAAAGAGCAGACCATGCACCACATATGATTCTGGTGAAATGCAAAGGAAGGTGAGTAGTCAATTAAATTATAGTATGAAAACAGAGACAAAATTAATCTTTCAGAGGATTTGGACACCAGTTTCATAATATATCCCAATAAAGATAGGTGATATTGCAAAAATATGTAAAAAGAGCAACCACAAAGTTTGTTACAGTAACCATTCTGATATCACACAAAAATTAATAAGCTATAACATGCATGTTTTCCTATAAGCCATCCTGAGACATTTTTTGTGAGGTGGTTTCATGGCATGTTGCAGCAGTAGAGAGTTCAAATCCTGTTACCATTTCAAAGCATTTCTTCCCATTTCAATGTGTGTAATTGCACTGAGGTGATCAAACTTCCTCATAGCTTCAATTAGTTCCAAATTAAAAAAAAAAAAAAATATATATATATATATAAATTAAAATAACTTTGTGTCCCAAACATTTTTCCTGATTTGTTTTAAAAGTCCTTTTTTTGAAACAAACAAACCTACCAATCAAACAAACAAAAATATCCCCCAACACTAGTCTAGGTGCACCTGAAATGACACAGCTACAGGTTTGATTCTTGATAGGGTTTCAGGACAGCATCAAATGTTAGTTTCTCCTGCAAATAAGATAACCCTTCAGTTCATAATTCTCCTGGGGGTATATGAATGAAGTTGTTTATTCAGAACAGTAATGACTTGCTTGCATAGGATATTCTCCATCATGCACTAAAATCACAGAGATGCTCCAAGCCTCCATTTCTCCCTCTGCAGCTGCCAGGGGCATGGTGACCCCAGAGCACCCACATTGTGCTGGAACAGCAGCTCCTCATCCCATGATGACACTGAGATGAGCCATCAGGAACTCCAGGACACCTGATTCCAGCTCTTGTGTCTGTTTGCAATGCCATGGCTGCTCTTACTTTTTGAGGACACATGTTGAGTGCCAGGTAATGTGTATGTAGTAAACAGGAACCCTAGAAAGTTTCTGGTGCTCCATCTCCTTTCCAGTATGGCCACGTGCTTTCCAGAAGAGATGAGACTGAAATTCCTTCTCAGTCTTGCCATTGGATTTTAGAGCCTGATTGTATGACCTTATGTGGAATGAAAGGAAAAAAATCGAAGACATTTTGAAGTATGTTTTTCTACACCCGGCCACTGCTGAAATAATAATTATATAATGTTTTTAGTTTCAAATTTCCTGTCAGTGACTTTCTAACTATTCTAGGACTGGCTTGGCCTTTTACTTTATATTTATTTTGAAAGGTTGCAGCATTTTTATGGAAAAGGAAAAAAAAGCAAAAATATTTATATTATAAAGTAATAAATGTGTAAAATTTGATATGTGTGATATAAATCATGAAGAGGAGATGAATGATTATTGTTTCCCACCTAAAAAAATATAGAATTAGAAAATACAAACAAATTTATTAAGAAAGGCATATACATTAAAATTGTTTGCTCACATTCAGGAGAAAAGGATGCACACATTGGATCACTAAGGTACAATTGTGTCTTTGGATATTCTTTTTCTCATTGTTTTTCAAATGTACACATAAGAAATAGCTGTACACATAAGAATAACTGTGAAAGGAAGGTAAACTGCTGAGTCCAAGAGCAGAGCTTGATACAAGTCTGCAAGGCCATGATCATGTCAAGAAATACTGAGAGAATGATCTTGCAACTGGTGCTAATATGAAGAGAGAGGAACCCAAAACCTTCATAAATCTGTCCACTAAGTAATGCTTTTGTAGCACATGATGAACAGTACAAGCCACACAACTCCTGTTTACCTCTCCTGGGTGGTAAAGCCCAAGCTGAACAGTTTGGAGGTATTCTTTTCTCTGAGGTCTACATATCTTACTGCTGTTGGCCACAGGAATACTCATTTATTGCTATTTGCTAAAAAGCTTAATATGAATAGTTTACTTTTGACAGGATCAAGGCTTTGGGGCAGAAGATTTCTGCATTCAGGTGTCTGGAGACATATTTGCCTATGTGGTCTCAGTACTTAATGATATCAGGATGGACATGGAGCAGGAGCAATATGGAGGAATATTAATTTATTGTTAGTGATATCTCCATCATTTAAATGAAGGCAGCCTCAGATTCTTTGAAATATCTCCCCTTTCCCAACATGTCTCCTGGAAAAAAAATATGGAGATTTTATGGATTTTATGTGACTTTTTGCTATATTTCTTTCTAATCTCTTGACAATGAAATAGATCATCTCAGTTTTCCACTTCAACAGAAACATTTTTTTCTAACAGGGTGTTTTACTCCTCCGTAATCCTGAGATGATCAGAGTCCTGGCAGGGCAGTGGTCTGTCCAAGTGCCAGCAGAGAAGCTCCAGCCTGATAGACTCATAGCTAATGGATGGTGGTGGTGCCAGCACGTGTGTCTTGTGGGAGATAAGAATGTTGATCTCACACTATGGCAGGATTTCTTTCCCTTCACCAGGGCTGTGAGGAGCAGCAGCGGTGGCACTGATTCCAGCTGCTGCTGCCCAGCTGAACGCCCAGACTGATAAACTGTGCGATGTTCTTTAGCAGCTCCTCCATGAGGCAGTAAGATAAACCTGAGAAACATAAGGAGATACTAAAAAGTAGATGATAATCCATTTTCAGGAAACAGCATTTCTCCAGCAAAAGAGGCTGAACTTTATCAAAGGAAAAACTTCTCCTGGAGGACTTGCCAAAGTAAATCTCTTTGATGCAAACGGGTTAAGCAAAGACATTCACCTTAATCTACTGTGCGGTGACCTGGTCTTCTGATACAGAGAATAATTACGGGTGTTTTCAGAATTGCTGTGGTCTGCAAATCCTCCAAACCTTAGATAAATACTTACAGTGTTCCCACTTCACCACTCTGATCTTAAAGTCATCTACATTTCTCTTGAATTTAATAACAACTAATGCCTCTAGACTTTGCTACTTGAAATTACTTCATTGCCTTGTGAAGGACAGATTAAAAAATACAAGTCCTCATTAACAATTTTCTTTCAGTTTTGCAGTTTTATTATTGCGCCTGTGCTAAAAGGGAAAACATCTAACAAAATGAGTGACCCACAAATAGCTTGCTCAAAGGGCAGTACAAAATGGGAAGGGAAAGATGAGTGTTTAGGTGTTTAAATTAGTATTTTCATGTAGATTGATCTTTGTACCATTTTGTCACCCAGGACATTTTCAGTTTTAGTTTATTAGTGTTACAGTAGTAGTGACAATGTAGTTAAATATAGCCTCTGAAAACAGGATCTCTGCCTGTTTCATTTGTATTCTACTGCTCTTTCATTAAACATTTCTTCATCTTTGCAGAGCCAAATTCTTACAATAATAAATCAGAGACACCTAAGGTTCTTGCCAAGTCAAATATCTACAGTTTCTGGCAATTATGTAATTTCCAGATTTGCTACAATGGCTCTTGCTGATAAGTCAATTGTCATAAAAAGAAATGTTCCAGACCAATCTTTATTAGGGTGTCCTTCACTGATCTGTGTAAAATAATCCCCCTTCTGCCCCACTTTCTTTTAGAAAAGAGAAACATAATTACAGCTTTTCCCTTGCTTTGAATGACTCTTCATCATAACAATTTATATCTGGAAAATGTCATAAGAAAATGTGAAAAAGGTAAGTTTAAACCAAAGAAATCAGGCACCACTGTTATTAATAGAACAGCTCAAAAATGTTTCCCATGATGTGTTATAATGGTTCTGTCTTATAATAAAATTTAACAGTGATGTATTTCCCTTTTTCTCAAGTTGATTTTGTATTAGAAGTCCAGACAAAAGTAATTTGTAGCAAACGTCCCTGATCCAATGTCTGTATACGAAAAAGACTCAAAGGAGTTCATGCCCATTTAAAAGCCCTTTAAAATGATTAATGGCTAAATGCATTACAAATTATCAAGTATTTCACACTGACAAAACAGAGGACTTGTGAGTTTTGGCCAATTTTTCCTTCCTTAGTACTTAAAAGTATAGTATCACATAAACAGTAATTGTGAGCACCCATTCAGAATGGTGAAGTAAGGGCAAATTAAAAAATGCCCTGCATTTTTTCCCGTTTTTGCCTTTTTTTAAAGTGCAGTTTGTATTTAAAAGGGTGCTTGCAGTCCTCATTGCCACCTCTATGGCAAAACAGTCTCTGAGTCCTTCATCATTTTTTATGGCAAATGAGGAAGAACAAAATGAAATCCCAGGACTTAGCTGCAAGTTCCCAATTTCTGGTCATACCTGGAAGTGATTCTGGCACTAACTCCAAAAAAGAAGCCTGTCCCTTTCTGCACTTAAAACCTAATGATTAATTTTCCAGCTCTCATCATAGTTTTTTCTTGAGTAAAAAGGCATACCTGGAATATAGAGAAACGGGCCCTGTCCTGGGTAGTGCAGTTGGCCAATCTCATTCCCCATGGTTCATTTGAAACAAAGCCCTAGAATATTATTGCTGGTTTTACACAAACAGAGATGTGTAGTATTAGCACAAAACCAGACGAGCACAAACCCCGTGTCTTTCAGCACTAGTCAAAAAAGAAAACTCTGATTACAATTTGCATTCCTTGTAACTACCATGTTCGCCTCTGATGGCGTTTTGGACTCCTCAGTGCTGGTGACGGCCACACAGGAAAGCAGAGATATCGTCACATGCCGCAAGCGCAAACAGCAGCTCATTCATTCGCGTGGCTCTGCTGGCATCCCCAGAAGCCGTGCTCAGGGCATCACTCACTTCACCTCTGAAAAGCTCCCTCTTCTATCAGCAGCCGGCACGCAGGGAGCTGGCAACCTGCCTTCCAGGAATCTGCTGGCTGCCACCGCTGCCTGAGCTGCCACACAGGAACACCCAGAGCCCAGTTCAGAAACCGCTGACAGCTCAGAATATATAGAATTATAATAGCTATTGCATACATTTAATGACAGTATGTTTACACAACTTGATTAGGTCATACGCTTACTTTATGCGGAGAGCTGCTAGCTGTTAATGAATGTGCGAAACTGCTGATCTTATATGTAAGATGACCGGTATCTTTTTTGTAGCTGCAAGAGGTTTGAAACACACACAGGAAAAACAACTAGAATTGTCTACCATCCCTGAAACATTGTGGGGGTCATGGAGGAGGCTAATTAATCATGCACAAGACACAGCCAGCCTGTGAAATATCACAGAACAAAGAAAAAAAAAGGGACCTCTGTATGTCTGTTTATCCATTAACGTATTATTTTCCAGTTTCTGTCTCTTTCTACAAAACGTTGTTTTTTCCTCCATGTATGTCATGCCTTGATACTGTGCATATAACTGAATAACTGTTCTGAAGTTTGGCAGGTTTCCAACTGCCCTCATGTCATCTTTATGAAATTTGAAAACATTACAGTTGTACATATTATCTTTTGAAGTGATGATGTGATTAATTATCCTGCAGCTCTCATTAGTCACAAGAGGCTAAGAAAATTATGTCATGTGCAAGCTCAACTATTTAGTGGTTTGTCTAGGAGCAATGCTACGGTCAAAATTAAAAATGCTGAAAACTCTCTCTTCCATCTTTCATGCTCCCTGCTCTTTATTAGTAAGTTCTCTGTAAGAAATTAATAAATAATTTTTGTTCCTAGGTATTTACAGACTCAAGGAAAAGTCTCAGCCAGTAGAAAGAAATCCCAGTATTTGTTCAAGCAGGCTGAAATTCATTACAGCGCTAATATTTGTGAAATAATTCCATTCAAATCTTCCGTGACACCACTGCCAACGAAACTGCACACCAACACCAAGCTTTGCTGTACATCGTAAATGAGGTCTTAGTGAGCTTTCGAGGGGGTTGCTGCAAGGGCAGAGCTGTTTCTCCACTGACTGATCCCTCACTCTCCAGTTTGTCAGGGACTTGTCTCCGGGGCTTAACCTCCAGGCTGGCATCTGCTGTACTCGTGTCAGTAAGTCTTGCTCTGCTGGCTGGGGGTCCTGGGAGCCTTTTCCTGCAAAATTTTCTTTCTTCCCACTCCTGCTAGGATGCTGGGCTGGACAGATAGGTGCACACCAGTAAATAATTCTGGGTTATGAATGGACTCGGGCACCATTCCATGATTGCCTGCAGCGCTTTGCAGACAGTGTGATCCTGGGCTCTTCCTGACCACACCTAGACCTGCTGTGGCGATTTCATGCAGCAGATGTGGCTTCTAGTAAACTATTTCAACACAGCTACTCTGCTTTAGGAGAGAATAAATGTTACCCTTGCAGACATGAGTTCTGCCATGCCAGCTGTCCTCAGAGTTCAAGAACAGGACTCAAACTGTTTTTTTTTGTTGTTGTTGTAGATATGACATAAAATCCCACTGAAGGTCACTCATCTCTCATGTAGCATTGTGCTTAGGAAAGAGGGGAGCACACCCAACTGGGGGAAAGGAATACAGTAGGTGGTTCCTCTTCAGCATTTCCCACATCCAAGTCTTAGAGCATTGAAGGAATTCAAGCAGTCTTATGTGTGCTCTGAGACAGCAACTGGAGCAGGAACAAAGAGGTCACAAGGGGACTAGGAATAGGACACAAAATTAGCAGATTCAATACAGTGAATCTATTAACTTTTAATAATTCTGGCATTGTTTGGAACAGGGGATATTTAAGACTATTTCCACAGTATTAGTGCATGTCCCATCACCATATTCAAGTATTAAAATATGGATTATAGTTAACATTAAAATTGCCTGCATGGGACCCGAGAGAGCCTTTGCACTTTGTTGAATTACAGGAATGCTTTCAGTGAAATAAGTTCATTGATGGAAATAAGGGCAAATCTACTCTTAAATTTATGGCTAACACCATAATACAAGCTAGTTCTGAGGGATTTGTGTGTGTATGTGTGTGTAAAACTATATATCTACAGTTATGTTAGCAAGAAAAAACATTGGGTTTGCAGAACAGTTATCTTTTGGGTCTGTGGAACTGACATAAAGTATCTCAGCAAAAGCAGTCTCACAGTTGCAGTAGAGCCAATATCTTACAGCTGTGGCTGTGCTAGGAGAACTGCCATCAGTATGGTAGTAAAAAAGAAACAGGCAGGAAATAGGTTTCACATTCTGGCTAAATGTAAGAGTATGGAAAAATGTTTATGTCCTGAATGAGGACAAAGAAGTCAAAATCTAAAAACATCATGGCCTGTAAATCCAGAAGATATGGTTTTGGTTCAGATAAGCTGTTACATTTTGTTTTGGCAATTTGGAAACATTTTGGTTGCTTTCAGTATGTACTTTGTGATTGAAGTTGCTAATCTTTCTGTAGGAAAAGCAATTTTGAACCGTTAAATAGTAATTTCTGGAGACAAAGTCTCAGTTACATCAAAAAACATTTGCATATGTTTTTCAATCCATTTCCCAAAAACAACATTTGGAAAAAAGTTTTATGAAGTAATCAATATGTCCTAATTTGAAAAATAGAACAAAAGTGTTCCTGACCAACTCAATGATGTATCCATAATGACAGCAATTTTCCTTGGTAAATGAGGCTTGGAACAATTCATCTAAATTAAACTCATGTATGTGGGTGCTGCAGGACTGACAGTGGTAGTTTTATATGTTTGGATAGTTTCATGAGCTCTGTCTTCATTTGCTGGACTTGATTGTTATTTTTTATTTTCTGACAGTATTGGGGATTCTTTCTGCCACACTCACGGACATCAATGGGCAGAGCTATTCCCACTACTTGATAATATTGGATTTGCTTTAGGTTTGAACTGGGCAATTATGGCATCCTAAGTACTAAGAAAAGGAATTTAAGGAGGTAGAGCAGATCAGAAATAAAAACTGGAATGGGAACGGTAAACACTGTTGCAAAAGTGTATCACCTTTTTGTGGCTTGCAATATTTAAAGAAAACACATCCAAGAAGACATTTTGACAGAACTTCCTGATGAATATTCATTTTTCTCTGGAGGATGACATATTCTCTCATTAATATACATGTAGAACTCCCACAAGTCTGCATGCAAGGCGTTCGCCAATGTTCGCAGCGGAATTAATGTTAGCTGAACAAAGTGCCCTGTAATTAACAGAGCATAAATGATCAGCAAATGTGATAACAAAGGCTAAATCTGTGATAACAAAGGCTAAATCTGAGATAACAAAGCTAACTCTGGACACAGCAAACTAGTCTTCTTAGGTTTCCTCCACAATTGGTGGAGGGAAGCGGATTCTTCTAGAGGATGATTTCAATCAGAAACTTCCCACAGGGGCTCTTTGGCTGAGCCAACATGATGGGACTGACAGGTCCTTTAGCGAAACCTTGCAGGCTCAGTTCTCGCAGCACTGTGGCCACATTCCAGCTCTGCAAGGGGAGTAGATGGGGTTGTGTTTCATTCGCTTGTGCATCAGGATTTCCTTCCAAAGGAAATGCAGGTCCACAGGTAGAGAGAATATCACATATCATTCCAGTTTATCCCGTGAAGGGAAAAATCATGGGCCAAACTGCTGTTTGTCTTCCCTGCTGTATGGCTGAACCTGGAGTGCACATCCTGGGATCAGGACTGCAAGGGGCACCAGGGGTGCCCTCATGGTAGTCTCTTGCTCTCCAGGACCTCTAAATCCCTCAGTCAGATACAGATGAAGTGTAGGGTGAATAAATACTTATTTCTGAAAGTTATGTTCTGGAATTTCTTTCCTTCCAAACGATGAAAAGCATAAGCTGTGAACCCAGTTGTTGTTTCTTTATCATCTGGAATGAAATTCAAGTGGCATTGAGCAAAATCTTGCCTCTTAATTTTGACAATGCGTATCTTTTAAAAATACGTTATCTCCTGAAAGTAAATTATGGAATTGTTTGCTAATGTTTTTTAAAGACCAGTTTTAATGATGACTGTGTCAAAATAAACCTTTTCTGGAGACTGCAGATATTTAAAACCATGACCAAATCAGTGTTCATCAATCTGTTTTGCATGATCTGGAAATATTAGACCTCCCCGTTTGTAGCTATCTGTGAAATGCTTGTTTTTATGCACACATTGGTAGAGTTTCTAGGGTATTACTTGAATAACGTTATTATTCAGCTTAGTTTACCCCTATCATAATTTTCACTGCATAGTCCTTTGCTGCTGTGCTGTAACAGCTAGAAGCAAATGACTTTGCAAAAATGAAGAGAGAACCTTGAGGCCATTATGCTTTCTTATTCCAAATGTTATTTTATATACCTATAGAAATTATAAGTTAGCTAAACCATCTGCTAAAGTAATGCACAAGCTATTATTTAACGGGGTCTGCAAATGATCAGATACAGCCTCACAAGCAGGTCACTCAGTCACAGCAAATTACAAATGTGTTTCAAATAGGATAATTTGACCAGCTGAAAGATATATAGAAATACTTTCAGAGGAGAAAAACACTAGAAACTGCTTGCCCGTTACTAGGCTTTAACTTTGAAAATATCTGTAGAAAGAGACTGGGGTCCAAACCACAAAATACAGAGCTGGATTTTAAAATCCTTGAATTTGGGGGATCTGGTCTGAAGCTTTAGTTCTGCTCATTGTTGAGGGGAATCTCATTTGTGAAATTCAGAGCTGCATCTGGGTTTGGCTTGGAAATTAATGCAAAAATTGGGTTATTTGCTTCCAAGAATTTTGCTTCAGTCCCCAATTCTAATTATTATCCCAACTGAGGAAGCACTGATCACTAATGCACACCATTCAGGAACTCAGTACAAGTATACTTGTACAAAAGTTATGCTTTACTCAATTGGAAGCAAATGTAGTACTTGCAGCCAGACCTGGTTTGGCCATGAGTAAGAACTGCTTACAGCTCTGCAGAATGCAAAATTGAATCTTTAAGGTTAGCAGATTATAGTTTCAACAGGCAGTCAAAGGGATGTCCCTTGTCTATTTGAACTTTGACTATTAGAAAATAGTCTGCTATTAGTCCATTTTCCACCAAACATTGTTACAAAATGAAGCAAAATTCAGGGAGTTCTTTGAGAAGTTGTTGTTGTTGTTTTGTTTGTTGTTTGTTCTTTTCTACATCGGCTTTCTATTTATTTCCAAAAGTTATGGAATGACTTGTTTGTATCTCTGAAAGCTTTTGAAATTCTTGGCTAATTTCAACCAGATGTGACAGTGGTAGGACTACTAAAGATAATAAATTCCTATAGGTTTCAGGTAGGGGCTGTTTGAGAATTTTGTCCAAGGAAAAGGCTGTAGTGTGATTGTCAAAGAATCTGCCTTATGAATAAAAACATGGTGAATGAAAGTGAGTTTCTGTCATTGTTAACCCTTTCTGAGGTACTGGAGAATCCATCGCTGAAATCTCAAGTTATAAGAAATCAGATCAAATTAGTTTTGGTGCATTGAGGACTACTTTTTTTTTTTTTTTTTTTTTTTTGAGGTTTATGTAACTATTATGTTTTTTGTGAACCTTATTCTTTGCACCTCTCAAGCTTCAAATGACATTTTCCCTCTGGAAAAACTACTAAAGCTGCAAAGTGAAGTCCACTTCTCATTTGGATTCACAACAGATCAGGAGTTGATTGAACAAGGAAGATGAATCTTCATGAACAGGTTCCTAAGATTCTGAACTTGTTCCTGAGAATCATGGTGCTGCTTGATTTGTTTATAGATGTATGCAAAAATATAAAACATAAGCTTTCTCAAGAACAATTGCTTTAATTCATTCAGCTGTTTGGGGAATGTGAATGCGAAAGGGGGCTCAACTTGTGGGAGGACCTCTTTGAGTTTTGTGACACAAATAATACTATCTGACCTACTAGGAATACCATAGGAGAAAAAAAAAAGGAACACAGTATGTTTCAGTTAATTGTAAACATAGTTTATCTCTTCCTTCTCAGAGGAGATTTATTCAATTTGAAAGCTCTTCTTAACATATTTTGAGAGGAAAGCTATAGGAACTGCCACAATGGATCAGATCCATTGTCTATATAGTCCAGCAGCTGGTACCCAAAAGCGATCAATGAGCAGAAGGAGATGCTTCAAGAGAAATTATGTTTCATCTCCTCTTTCCTCAAGATCTTCCAATATAGACCTGTTTTAACATAATAATAAGATGGGCGTATGCCCAGAATAATGAGGTTTAATATGACAATTATACAAACTAATTCCACGCAAAGGACGAGAGGATGAAGGGATTTTTTAAAGGGCTCGGTGCTGACCTGATGATTATCCAGCCTGAATCATTGTGTGTTATTTTACCATTCAGTAACAGTAGAATCACAATAAGAAGGTTGGGTTTTTCTGAAGACTTCACCCCAGACACTCCAATATCCAGCATATCTCCTCATTGCTCACTACTGAGATTTCATCAAGGTCACAGGATTTGTTGGAAACACTGTAGAGTATGCAACCTCCAATTAACGGGAATTTTTGTTGTTGTTGGTGGTGGTGGTGTTTTTTTTTTTTTAATTAAAGCTGAAAAGATGGCCTGAATAGAATTTTGAATCCTACTTCTCTATACTTTATTTAATATAACTATGTTTAACATCAAACCAGCAGGTGGGTCCAATACTGTGAGGGCCTGTTCTCTGTTTCAGGCATTCTTGAATCTCATGAAATCATAGCCTCACAATATTGCTTTTAATATGTCTGAACATCTATCCAATTTACTCTCAAACCTAAGTTACAGCCCTAACCTAGCTCTGGACATTATCAGCTACTTCTTAATGAAAAAATTATTCTCTTTATCACAATGTTTAGTTTTATCAGTCATGGTCCTTTGAGACCAAATGTCTTGATGTGATGTTAATGCTCTGGCCTTTTATGATCTCTCTTTTGTAAGCATCCAAAAGCGTTTTACAAAAATCACTTATCTAGGAAATATATAGTTGATATAATATTCTTTATGGACAGTTCAGGGCCCAAAAAAATCTAGAACCCAAAATGTAAAGCTTGTCTTTTGCACCTAAGAAAAAACCCTGAAATCTAGCCAGTCTACTTCTGTGACCAGAAAAAAAGTTATTTCACAATAGCTGAGTTGCTAATATGTTTTTTTGTTTTTGTTTTTGTTTTCAGTTTTTCAAGCTCCTGTGATTTCCCCAATAGCTACTTGGAAAATGAAAGGCAGTGTGAATTTAAATCAATGTACTTCTAAGTAAAGAATACACAGCTTCATGGGGTGACCTCAGAAGTCACATAAACTTTTGTGGGTAGGTGTCTCTGGGGGTTTCGAGGACTTGTGATGCTTCTGATTTTTTATTTTTTGTTTGTCTGATTTTAAAATCTTTGAGGACAAAGCTGCCATTCATTAGAAATCATAATATCATCCCTGATCGTCAGGCTTTGATTTCAGTTGGGGCTTTTTTCATACTATGAAAATGTAAATTTGAAATAACATTGTAGAAATAGTATATATTTCTCTTGTATAATAATTCTCCTGCTCACAGATAAATTGATTGATAGGGTGACTTATGTTAAAGTTTTGAAGTCTTTTCTTTCATCTCATGGAAACTAAAATATAATAACTAAAGTGTAAAGAGATTCTGCATCTTGTGTTGTTTCTGCAAATGGACTCTCAAAGTAACAGCCACCGTAAACCCTTTGGGCTCCAGGCAGCACTTGCTGTGTCACTCAGCACTGAGTGACCACTGGGTGGCTGCACTTCCCTTTAGCATCTCCTTGCCTTGCTCCATTCTGTCATCCCAGCATTATATACTTATTAAGATGAACAATGGAAGGATACACCCAGAAATCTGGAAGTATTCAAAAACCAGGCTTTGCCAGTCTCTTATTTGTTCACTATGGCCAATGGCCTGTGCATTGAAAAGTTACAGTGCTATTGGAAAACACCACCAAACAGCAGTAAATGTGCAGAGAAGGAAGGGAAATACAGAGGTGAGTTAGCAATAAAATGAGCATATTCTGCACATTTATCTTATTAGTCTCCATGTCTTGGACACTTCCCAATTTGAGCACTTCTGGTGGATATCCTACTGGTTCACAACTGTTTCAGATTTTGACTCCCTTTCCTATGTTGGCATTCACCAAGAAGCCTCCTGCCATGCACTGGGATGATTTCCTGGTTACTGATATGGGGAAGAAGGAATTCTGGCCACCGCCATCTGATATCTTTTCATCTCAGCCCTACCAGGAAGATGATCTGTTATATTATAGAGGCTACATGTGTGAAAACATTAGTGTAGAATCACAGCATTTCCATTTTCAGAGATGAACCCTTCCAAACCAAACTTGCAACTGAAGGTCTTTTTAAGCTTTTTCCAAAGACTTTTTGACACCAGGCAATTGCTGGCGCTATATCAAGAAAAATAGTATTAAATGATAAACATCACCAATATGAGTAGCAGAGTAAGTGGCTCAGCTGTGACATATCCTGTGGTACTGTGAGCTGGAATAGCATGTGTTATTTTCTTAGTAATAATTACTGTAGACTGCCATGAACAGTCCCATTGGAAATGGTATCAGGGAAGCTTTGGGAAAAGAGAAAATATTCTGATTAAATATTGTCTTGTGCTTGTACTGAAAAGTGGTGGTCATGACTGGTTCTGCCTGAGGCTCACTACTCTTCTACATATCTGTCTTTTTTTTTTTTTTCCTATTAACTGAAACAAAATACAGAAAATGCATAAAATAACTTTCTAAGTGAGAAAAGGTAAAAGAAGCTTGCATTTCCACTGCTAGAGCACTACTGCAAATACAAGGTGTAGTACTTTGGAACTGGCAAATGTTTAGCTTTTAAAAAGGAGAAAGAAAAAAAATCTGTGAGTGAATGTGAATATGTCAATAATGCTCCAGCATGAATACATAGATATGCCAAGAAAATACCCATGCATCACTCTGCCATTTCAACTATAGAAAAAGTTTTATGTTGTGGCTGACAAAAGTCAGTATGTTACCAGGTAAGGAGAGAATAAGCAGCATGTTAACAGAGTGAAAGAAGTCAAGGAGCTAACTCTGGGGTTTGCATCCAGTACAATTTCCAGTATCTCAATGCAGCAGGAGTGAAAGAAGGTTTCTCAGTCTAAATATAGTGTTGGCTGATTGCCCTGTGCTGTGCTGTCATGATGAAAGGTTTCTGTCCTGACGGCCATGAGAGTGGGAGGTGAGCTCTTTGCAACCAGGCGCTACACTGTTAGGCATTGCTGTGTGATAGGTTTTCCTGTTGTATGGAGCAATTTGTGCCAGGAGTTTCCAACAGGTAAAGGCTTTATTTCAATCTCTGCAGTCTTGGCAGTCTCTGCTCGCAGTCTTTAAAAGAGAAAGTTTTGGTGAACATCTGACTTTATGATTTAAAGCTGTCTTGCAGGCTAAGCATTGAGCAGTTCCGTGTTTATTCCCTAATGCCCCTGTTCATGGGGCATGATTTGTCCCCAGTGTGAGACACAGCTGTGATGTGAATGGCAGAAGGGCGCCCTGGACAGTCCTATGGCCTCTTTCCTTCATCGTGTAACGTGAAATGTGCAACAGCGGGGAAATGGGAGAGGAGGAGTGAATGGAAGAACAGGATTTAGCTTCTTGGATTGCCATAAATCTGATTCTGTCCCCTAGGAGAAATTAGGAGTTATCTTTGGGCAGGTGAATTAACTCAACAGTATCTTAATTTTTCTGTCTTGTAAAATGGGGAAAATATACATTATTCACCTCTGTAAAGGGCTTAAAGATATCTGAATGAAAAATGCTACTTAAACAGTAGATGTTATTTTTAGAGCATTTTGCTGTCTGACTATGCCAGATGCAAATATTCAGTCCTCTTTCTTCAATGAAAATTAGAGAAGACATGATCAGAAACTTTGGCCATTTCTTGAGCGACTTTGGACGCAGATCTGAGGCTAATAGCGCCCTTTCTCCTTTGAAATAGCATCTTCTGAAGACAGACAGGGGAAATATTCCTCAGTTTCTGTTTGCTTATTGATCTTCTTTACTTCTGCATCGGTTAAAAATAATGCTTGCTAAGAAGAAGTCAGACTTGTTATTTTGTTGTTTCAATTTTGATCTTATGAGTCTCCCAGGTTTAAACTGTAAGAGTAGTGCCTGTATGATACAGCTGCTTGCCATATGTGTTGGAAGAAGGAACATGTGATTGTGAGGAATATGATGACATCCAAACTGATAAAACATTCATCCCAAGGTGAATGGGTGTATCTGTTATACATTTAGGAATTCTTCTTTACCAGCAGACCTAGTGCAATTGGAAAACATAAAATAATAAAAGGAGGAAAGATCATAAGAATTTGTGAGGGAGACTGACAGAAATGGAGGAGAAGGCTTGTCATGAGCTACAGTGATGAAAACAGTGGGAGGTATATAGATGAACTGGAACCACTCTGAGTTTCTTCTTCTTATACATATATTAGGATAAGAATGGATGGTTTCCAAAGACTTTTTCTTTTTTAATCGCGAGAAATATCTGGTTTTCCATTGATTGCCTTTTACTCCCTTAGAAACCAAAATATTTTTTCTCCATTTGTTTTTCTATCCCACATCCTATGTCTCTCTATCAGAGTCCAAAGCACCTCTAAAATTGGCAGAAAGTTAACATGATACTGATGTAGATCAACACAGCGTATCCTAACAGCCCAACCTGAGATAATCCTATGACTTTGACATATCATAACAGCCCATTGATAGGTAAACTTGTATTTTTGCCATATGTAAAGAAAGCACTCAGCATAAACAAAACCTATGCCTTTGGTGGTCTTTCAGGGTGAAACTTTTCTCTGGATAGAAAGGAAGCAGGCCTTGTTTGGACCCATCAAATAGAGCATCAGTTGATGTGAGCACTGTAGAAATGTCCTTTGGAGGCTCCATAGAGTGTGCATATTACGGCTTTGGGAGGAAGCACATCAAAATTTTCCATGAGAAGTGGTACTGATCACCTTCCTTGACCCTTTTCGGCTTTTGTCCTCGGGCAACAACTGAGCCTGTTCTGGTCAGCCTCTGTTGTGCACATCATGCCTAGCTGAAGCAGTAGATGGGTTTTTTATGCCTTTGCACTTCCTTTTGGGAAGAGATCTAGATATTTGAAATATGAGAGATCTTTTGAGATTCCAGCAGGGTTTTTTTTTTTTTACTTGGCAGTATTATTGTTATTCAAGTGTAGTGACCAACACATGACTGTAGGTGCCTTTTGGTTTTTTTTAAGCAAAGAAAAAAGTAATTACCAAGCCAGGTACTACATGATGTAGAGGACCAGGTATGAAGAATTTGCAAAAAATACAGAAAAGTAAGTAAATAATGGACAACATTTCCAATAATGAATAGTTAAGGCACGGGTTTGAGCACAAGTATGATCCTTAAAAATCATTAATTTAAATGGGAAGCAAAGTCATTGGTCTTCCTGCAGATGACTCAAAACCACCATATCCAATTAATAAAAAAATATTACAGTGAGTGCCTAGTTCTGTTTCAGTACTTGTAAGAAAGTTGGTAATTCCTACACACAGAAATTTCAAACACAATCTGACTGGGTAGAATCATTCCATGTGTAGTATGATGCTAATATGTAACGTAAGCCACGATTGTATCTCTCTCTGTTCTGCAGTAGCCCCTAGTGATTGTTTCTGTAAAGAAACAGGCTTTGTGGTTGTGTCTGTTAATTGTAAAGAAGACTCTCAAGAGTGGCCAGAAATGTGTTTTCTCAGGTCAACACACCTCCAGTCTTCCTGGGAACCACCTCAGGTAGCCTGATTAAATGCCTGACAGCAGCTTTCTGGCTATACAATGAAGTGTACAAATGGACTAGCCCAGAGAGGCAGGATCAAAAGCGTGACCCACCACATGTGCCTGAGGCTGAGCAAGAAGATATTTACTGACCAAGAAGTCCACTGTTTATTTCCTATATCGAAGTGGAAATAGGTATTTGTATGCAACACCTAATGCAATCAGAATTCACTGGGTTTTTATTCAAGGCTGCAGCAGGTTTAATAGCTTCTTGATGCTTGCCATATGTATGGTCTGATGTAGATCACCAGATGGAGTGCTTCGTGCTTACAGTGCCTGGTGGAACACATATATTTGCAGTGCCACATTAAAACTCAATTGGCTGCAGCTTACCCTCAGAACTTCACTGTAAGCCAAGCGTAAGTTTTAAGAGAAAAATCCATAAGAATATGTTTATGGTCCAAAGCAGAACTTTAGATAGACTTCTAGTGAAAGCTGAAGAAATTTCAAAGCAATTAATGGGCTTCTTGTGATTGTTGACATCATCCTCACACATAACTAATGATGGTAACTTACATGCACATGCGATAGATGTGGATCAGTCACCCAGCATGGCAGATACAGCATCTAGTTAAGATATGGGAGGAATGGCAAGTGAATCTGTATGGAAAGAGGAGTACTTAGGTAAGCATAATAGCTTCACTGGTTAAAAAAAAAAAAAGGATGTGCTATAAAGTTCATAGGCTTTATATTTTCTTTCTTGTTTTAAAATAATGATTATTAAAACATCATAGTTTAATGTCATTGTATTTAAAATTTACAATACCAATGTATATGTGATTTTATGTATATATCACACAAGGCTTAATGTGAGGTTAGATGATTGTATCATTCAGTCTAATTTTCTGGATGTTTCAGTGCATTAATTTTCATACAGAAGACCCAGCTGGCTGAGAGAATCCTCTGTATCCTCAAAGAGTGCTGTTCTGTCCTGAGGCTGCCACATCTCCAGCAGCAGCCAATGTATAACGTCATGGGGGGAGTAGAAATGCACCAAACCAAACAACCCAAAATAACAACCCACTAGCTAAATAGAAAATGAGCAAATAAAAAGAACTCTTACAGAGGTTCATCAGGATGAAAAAATATTTTTCTGATTTCTTCAGGCAATAAGCTGAAATATGACATTGAAACACAGCCACTGAGCCCAAAGCAGCGGATACTCTTCACCTTCTGCAGCAGCCCTCACACCCTAAATTCTGTAAGAATGGAGATTTACTGAATCTATGCCCAGAAGAGAGCCATAAACCCCTAATTTAGTGCCTATAACCTAAATCCCAGTAGCTGCCTGGAAACACACTGTAAAAATGTATTGAACTCTTCCAGTTGATGAGGATGTCATCATTTCCCCTTAGCATCTCACACAGAGAGTGTCTCATTTTCTATAGGGCTGATTTGTTTAATTTGACCTTCCATCCTGTGAGTGTTGGACAGAAAGCTTGTGTCAGCAGTTCTGTTCATCTCTCACCCCTGTGCTTGCATGGCATAATACCTCACCCAGCAGACAGAAAACTTCATGAAGGCTCTGTTTCATAGTGAGAAAAGCAAAATACAGAAAGAATGGAAACATTTGTTTGTAGTTGTCTATGAGCTAAGCAAGTGAAATTCAGAAATTGGCTCTAATTAAGGGCTTTTTAACCATCAGAATGATGTAGTTAGGGGAGTTGTGTAGATCTCTTCCTAACTGAGATTCCGTGGGTGCGAATGGATCCCGTTAATACATTGCTAAGCCCTGCCAGAACTCCACCAAGAAGCAGTACATCTCCCTGGAGCATGGCAGACCTTTCAAAAGCAGTAAATTGCAGATTCTGGTCCTTAAAGGACTTTGTTAGTCAAAGCTTTACATCTGCAGATTTAAGCATTTATACAAGTTTAGCTTTTAGCTAATATTATTTAAATAGGGCTTGGAATGTTGTAGGCAGCCAAAATTATTCTTTCCTCTTAACATGTGGTATGATGTGATATAACAGAACATTTAAGCCTTTAATCTTGCTAAGTAGGAGAGAAAGAGAAAAATCAAACATTTTTAAGTCAATAGGCAGCTGATAGCAATATTATATACTTGTGAAGTACAGCAGCTAGTGTTGGAGAAACTGTTTTTGAGTTGCAAGGGATTGTTATATTATGGATTGCTTAAAAAAAATCCAAGTATTTAAAAAATCCAAGTATTTAAAAAATCCCTTGGAATGAAAGCTAACTTACCCATATAAGACCAATGACTACTTTCAGTGCTCTGCAAAAAAAAAGTATATTTAAGTATGCCATATAATTCACACAGATCCAGTGTGTGACAAACCATTATACAGTAAACTCAGAGATGTCAGAGGTTTTCTTTCATAAAATTAAATACAGATATTCACTTTGCAAAATCAGAGCAAAATTTCATTGTCTATAAGTTGTTTATTCTTTGACGTAGACAGAAATTTCATGAAGCAGAATGGAACCCAAAGGTTTCATATTCAGCTTCAGGCCATTCCAAAGTATTCAACTGAATTCAAGATGAAGAAAATCTTCACAAAGTTTTCTCTAGGTACTATGAATTTTTATTTTGGGCACAAGAGATTACATTCCTGATCTTGCAAACACTTAATGCATGTTTTTAATTTTGTGCAACCCTTTGATCAATGAAACCATAAAAGTTTACTCTTGTGTATTAGTATTTGAAGGACCAGGCACGTCAGAGTAGCAATATGTCTTTACTCTTTGAAATAAAAAGGAACAACAATTCCAGAAGCTGGAGTGTTTCACAATCTAAAACCAGACAAAGTTTCCTTTGGGGCACATCTAGCAAATCTCAATTCCCATGCTTCCCCCCGAAACAGTACTTGAAGTTTAACTACTGAAGTAGCTAGGTAGCCACTCTGAATCAGGATGAATGTTTTGAATGGCACAGTTAAATCTTTCTGCAATAGAGGACCCCAGGACCCTTTTTAATCCACAGCACAAAGGTGGTAAGAGACATGCGATTGTCCAGGTGTGCCTGGCTGGGGCAAACCTGCCAGTGAGGGGAATGAAGGTGGGGGAGAAAAAGAAGGAAGAATTATAAGAAACTAACTCCTCATTAACGCATCACATGTGATTTGCTTTAGACGAGATGGGACAATTCTGCAGCTGTTCATCACTGCTGGGGCTGCATCCAGCCTTGTTCTGCCTGCCAGAAGGGGGAGAGAGTGCCATTGTGTACGCAGGTTTCTGCTGGTGCAAAATGATGTCAAGTCGCTGCTGTGTAGAAGAGAACAAACAACACAAAACAAAACATGCCGTTCCCTTGGTACATCTCTGCAAGACTTGTAGACATCAGTCAAGGTGTGAATGGACTCTAAACAAACCAAATGGATAGATACCATCCTTCTTCCACAGCTAAAATCCCATTTGTTTAAATACCTGCCATTTGTTATTAAAACTGTGCCAAACAGAAGATTGCATTTGGTAAAAGATAGAAGAAGTAATGCTTTTAATTAAAACAGATTCTTAGAATGTTTCATTTGATAAAGAAGTCTCAAGATAACTTTGTTCCTTAGTGGGGCAGTCCTGTTGATTTTGTATTAATCTGGTGGATTTCTGTCACTTGGAAAAAAACCCCATCTATAAAGTGTTTGATGACTCTTTTATCTTTATTCCATTTTCCTCTGGCTTCATTTTAAAAAATAATTTCCTTATCAGCCACTGCTCAGTCCTTGTCAGGGACGTGTTTCTTCTTTGACACTATCAGCATTAGTACATTTGCTGAAGTTAATCTGTGTTGTCTAGAAAGCGGTTACTTTGCTGGCTCTAGACTTAAAAGAAAAAGGAAAAAAAGTTGGCAAACCGCTTTTTAAACAATGCGTGGTATTTAATGAAGCATTCCCAGCTTTGAAGGATGTAACACCATGGGTGAATTACAAAACTAACATTAAATTTGAGTTGCTCTCAGAAGTGCATTTTTGCCTTCCTGACATAACAGTCCCATCCTGACACCACTATCTCATCTCTGCCAAGCAGTAGCAGATGACAAGCCTTTTGTGCTGATTTCTCAGTAGAAGATCAATCAGTGATGGTGAAACTGGGTCTGGTCCAAGAGTAACTGCATTTCATTTACTGTCCTGGGCCAGAGGTGGTCAATCAACAAGCAGAATAAAAATTTCTTTCTGTGTTTTCCAGAAAAAAATGGACTCACAAGTGCTTTGAATCAGGGACCAAACCAGAAAGTAAAGCCTGCAACTTTTCACATAGTACCTCACCCTAATCTCTTGTTTCTTTACAGAATTTGACATAACTGAAAAACTAACTGTCCCAAGCTTCATCTTCTATATTTGCTGGCCTACAAAGACAAGTACAGCCCTCCCACACACACAGAGCAATTCAGGAGCCCATGTTTAACTATTCTGCATAATACCTTCTACAAAATACTTTTCTTTACAAAAAATGTGATGCTGCTTCAGCCTCAGATTCCACAGATCCTGCTCTAAAGGATAGTCAGCAGCCTGAAGAACAAAGCAAGTTTTCAAAAATCAGCAGGATCTGCATCACAGCATATTTGTGTGATTTGTGTGATGAGGGAGGAATTTCAGCACCATAATAATTTTTAAGCATGTTTTTCAGAAAAACTCTATTGTCAATGAAGCACATTGGTGCTTCAAATTAGGAGGCATGGAGGTGTAAAAATTCTTTTAACCATGTCCTCTGCAGGACATGTAGTGCCATTTAAGTCTTGCAGGACACAATAATAATCATACAGCAATTTCCTCATCTTGTTCTGAGTTGTTACCAGATATTTCTCCTCTCTGTTGTGCTTGTGGAGGGAGAGAAAAAAGGGAGAGGAACCGCTTCTAGAAAGAGATACATTTTCCTCACTGACTGGGAATAAAAAAAAGACAAAACTGAGTTCTTTGAGCCCTCCAACATATCATGGGTGTCAAAAATAAGATGATGCTGGGACCAGTAAGAATGACCTGTCTTTGTCAGAATGGGGGAAATAAATGCAACACAGGTTCAGAACACCATCTGGGAAAAAGGCTTTTCATTTCCATCTGCCAAATGAAATGAAGTTTACTCCCAGAAGAAGGCTTGAAAATAAGTCTTTTAAGAAGACAACTTTCCTGTGTAGATAATAAAAAAGGAGAGAAAGATATTCAAAGGACAGAGCTTTTATGTGTGATTATGTCCATATAAATGGGTGCGGGCTGTACACTAAATGGCCCAGACATGAACCATCTGCAATTTGGAAATTAGAGAGCTGTCCTAGCACCCGGTTCTAGTGTAAATATATGCTAAAACATACTAATGTGCTGCATGGTGTCTGAAATGGAGATAGATTTTGTCTGTCTGCTCAGAGAATAGATAGAAAGAGGTCATCCCTTCCATATAGGCATGTGCAGCATTATCATTAGCTCATAATGCACATTAGCCAACTAAGAGGAAACATTTCCAGGAAAGTAATGGATCTGTTAGTTCCTCTAGTTCAGTAGCCAACTTTTTGATTTGTTCCCATGATGATTAGTTCTCATAACATATGAGAAAAGTAATTCTCTTTGTCTAGGAATGTTAAATAACCATATCACTTGAAGTTCAACCCTTGGCAATTTGTAAACTAGATATTAACACTCTGAAACAAAAATCAATGGCTACTTAAAACATTAAAAGCAAACTTCATGGCCAGTTTTGACTTTCAAGTACTATAGAGGAAGAAAGGCAGTGTTTTTTTAAAATTAAATATTTTTCTGGCAAAATTTTCAGAATTTTTTTCCCCATTTGTTTATGATCACTCTGGAATTTTTTTCACTAGATGCTTCTACCTCCAAAACAAGAGACTGTAGACTTGGAGCTACAGGCAAATCAGTGTATGGTGATGTTTTCATAAAACCATCAAGGAATTTAAAGTCCATCCAGCAGCTGATGTCCATGAGCCAGTTCATTTCTGAGCCTTTAATCAGAACTGTGCATGACTTTTTGGTTTCCTTTTGCCGGAGTCTGGCCCCAGACTCATGTCAACAGTGAGACAAGAACAAAAAGATGAGTTTAGAGCTCTCCTGCTGGGATGGGGTTACACGAACCTGACTCCACATTAGGTAGTGGGGATAGCAAGAGTATCTAATTTTCTGAGGATGAAGAGAGAGCATGCCAGCTGGCAGCTCCTGAGGACCACAGGGAGCAGGAAAGAGCTCGCTGAAGCAGATAGGCTGAAGGGTTGGGCGGTGCTTGGAAAGAGATCGTGGGAATGGGCAGAGGGAAGACTTCGGAGGTAGGTGGGAACTGTAATCCAGAGTTGTGGTCGACGTGAATAAGGAACTTGCTTCTGACATGATAAGACGTGTCAGACATGCTGGTGAAGAGATTTGGGGGTGGAGAGGGACAGGAGGGAAAGGGGAATTTAATGAGTGGAAACGCTAGAGATGAGAAAATCATGGAGCCAGTGGAAAGAAGCAGCCAAGATCTGAACATGGCTTGTACTGGGAGGGATTGGTCGAATTTCAAATAGTGAAATGGAATAATTGACTTGATTTAGTGACAGTGTTCACATCAGAAGTGATATGTCAATTTTTATATGGAGGCATGTATTTTGCTATCTAGCTGTACACCAGTGTGCCTAGAAGTGGTAATCTCACAAGTTCTGTTTTAAATCATACTCCTCCAAATTAATGATGTGCAAAACTTGATCTCTGCTATGATTAGTGAAAGTCTGGAGCAGCTTAACTAAGGAAACATGAAGTTTTAAAGCGTAGAATTAAAAATTAATTGCTGAAATATCCAGTATATTATCATAAAATATGAGATAAAATGTAGGTAGGGTGTTGCACAGTGATCAGCTAACCATAATGATCACTTCTGGCTTTAGTATGCAGAAAAATCGTAGATAGACATCTAAATTTGATGCTCTGAATGTTTTGCTTTCTATTCAGAATTGTCTTCTTAAGCGGTTTAAGGAGGTGCCTGGTCAAAACCAAGTCAAAAATGCATATGAGAGACTCATATGTGAAGAGGTACTTTTTGAAATCTTAGAAAGGCCTTACATAAAACTAGGCCAGCTTCCATTTGGTAATTGAAGGTGGGTCTCACCTGCCTGGGTAACCAGTGCCTGCTCTAGAGGGAGTCCCATTTGCCATTCTATTGTGGCTTAAATAAGGGAGTTTGAGTCTCTCAATAGAGACCTTCAAAAGCACTAAGTTTTCCCCATTGACTGTGTGGGAAATTTAGAAACCTCCTTTAGAGTGATTGTCCCATTAGGAATATCAAGTTTTAGACTAGATGCTCATATTATGTTCACCGAATCCTTGGTCGAAAGGGCAGTCATTAAAGGGTTGCTCAACCGTCCCATTGATGTGCTATCCACTGAGACAACTTGAAGTAGCACTTTTCTCTTAGGTCTGGTATTTGTGAAATACTTGCTAAATCACCTCAGATATCATTAGATGAGTGCCAAGGAAACTTAGGATGAATTCCAGTTAAACGAAAGTAGCTTTCCAAAAATCTGTACATTTTGGACGCTCACAAGTATATCAATTAAGGAATCTCATGAGACCTTTACAGTGCCAGAAGATGTTGTTCTTTGCAATTCAGGCTGATAATATTTTCTCAGGAGCCCAGTATGTTTGAAATATCATCTTTGGTGAGTAAGAGCAGAATTACATATCCTAGCTGCTGAATTATTAATATTTGCAAAATGTATAGTAGTATCTCATTACAAATCTGCTGTTTGCATTCCCTAGTCCATACTGAAAAGTTCCCATATTTTTTTAATTTTGCACTATTTTTACTAAGTCCGCTGATGACCTGAGCACAGTTTGATTGCTATATTTCTCTGCTAATCACAGCTAGAAGTTCTCATACTTTATGAAACACGAAGTCAAAACAGAGGAAAGTAGAGGGAGTGAAATGCAAGGTCAGACAAGCAATGTGCAACACAACCTGGAAGTGAAGCCAGACAACCTTGTGCTTTCATTGCAAATCTTTCTCTTTTTTCCAGCCCTTTTTAGCAAAAATTCCTAAACCTTGGTGCTTTGGGCAGGTTTCCATACTCGGAACATCTCTGGAGGTCAGAGAAGGGTGGGAAAATCTCGCTTTGTCAGTGCGTGGGAGGGCTTTGACAGCTGCAGGGCGGAGCTGGGGCCCATCTAACCAATTTGGCAGCCCTTTCTCTGCTCTGGCCTCTGGAGATGGTGACCTGGAATGCAAAGCTACCTCCTTTGTGTGGTCTTATGTCTATACATGCTGCACGAGCTTAATGCTAGTCTTGGTAGAAGAGATAAATTAATTATTCAGTTATATAGAAATCTTAATCAAAACCCATGAGCTCAGCACAATTCATAAATATCTCAGTGTTATTTCTGGGAGTACAGTTGAGAAACAGTGAAGAAACAATGAAATGAAGGGGAAAATTACCTTACTACATGCAGTTAGTGGGAAAAGAGTAAATATGTCTTTGTTGGAACTTCGAAAAAGGAAAGTTTTGGCTTGGTCTCTACTGTGGCATTATCTCAGACTGAGAAATAGGGTGATGAATTTGTTGGGATACTCGCTGGAGAAACTGCTTGATTGCAATCTGGCCTACTACTTAAGGAAAATAAAACTGAGTTCTCATCAGGCAACAAGGCTGTATAAGTTAATAGGCTTTAATAATAGCACCTCATTACATTTTTATAAAACTGCCTGGGAAATGAATATTGGAAATACAAAGAAAAGCTCTATGGGATCACAGTTATAAAGCAAAGATAACATAGTCAATATTACAGCATTTCAAAATAATGCATACACTATACTGGATACCACACAGAATTCAGTGACTGGGATTAAGGCCAAGTAATCTTTTTTGAATGGATGTCCAAAGCAGATGGGAGACCTGACTCATGCTTTGGAGTAGAAAAATGGTTTCTGGGACAAGGTGTTTGGGAAGCTTGATAGCACTCAGAAAATTACGGGGTATTAGCCTCAGTGAATGCTGATGTATAGTAACAATATAGTGGTCACTGTTGCAAAGTTACATTTACCAGTAAATAAAAATAATAATTTCACTTCTTGCATCCAAGACAAACCACTTCTTTCCCATGGATTTTTAATAACTCTGTGCAGTAACTGTTGACAAACATTTATATTTTTGAAAAATGAAAAGCACTGTGTTTGTGAATTTGGAGGCATTTGTTTTCCCAACAGATGATCATTAATCAATGGAGTGGTGAAGACACTGTTAGACTCAGTGGAGGTAAGAGCAACAGAGAACACTTGTACAAGGATGCATGAGCAGACCTTCTTCTTTCCATTTACTATACACAGAGCCTGTGTAGGTACCTATCTTAAGGGATCAAAATTAGCCAAGGTAAATTCCATTCCCCCTGCTTCAGTGTGCTCATTGTCATGAAATGCTGAGGTCTCTCTGAGCTATGTATGCTCCATACTTCATAGAGGTGTTTAGTACCTCAGCAGGGAGATCTCCTCTGATCTTGTGTCCTCAGCAGTAATGCTATATTTTAATTAGTAGATCAAATTTATCGACTTTTCACTGTCTGTTGCAGACTAGAGATGAGACTTTCGTAGGACACTCACTGACTCTTCTGGAATGGTGATATATCTTTATCTCATTTGAGGGACGTTCTTATGTGAGTTTTTGATGACAACTCTCAACATGTGTGGCTAATTCTTACCTGAAGGAGACTGACTGTTTTGACTCTGAGGAAGGGTGTCAAAAGAGATGGACTCAAATGAGAATGTGACACATTCCTTGAATGTGGGGAGATGCCTGTTCCCTCCCACCAAGAAGGCCTGAGGGCAACCCCAGAGCCTTGACGTTGAAACATTTCAGAAGGCAAGGTTCACATCTCTTCAGCAAAGACTGAGTGCAAGTGCCCATTAAATATTAAATAATAGTACAGTTCAGATCTGAATCCAAACTTCTCATCTTGCACCATTCCAGCTAAGCTGGTTATGAATGAGAACACTGCTCAGCAAACCCTTTGAACTTTGGAGGAATTTTTGGTTCTGGATCTAAATCTGAGTTCAGTAGTATGTAACAAGGGCTTTCAGTCAAAAGGGAAGCATGAAAGGAAATAATTTAGGATTATTTTTGTAACATTGTAATAAACAGCAGAGAAAAATAGGTCAAGTCATTTGTGAGTTGTATTCTAATAGCCAAAAATTGTCTAAAAATACAAATTAAAATATGAAACAGGCTTGTATGAGTACGTTTGAACTACTATTTCACAAAAGTTTTAACTGCGGAAAAAAACTTTATAACACCACCTGCTGTTCTGCTGGTTTTGACCTGACCCCTTTCTCCTTTTCTTGTTATTATAAACAGTGAGCTCTTTAAGTGAGAGCTGTTTAAAGGATAGGGGGCTGTAAGTGTTCCTTCCTAGATCCCAGATGCAGTGGGAGACTGATGGGCTTTTTGATCTTTATTTTATGAGTGTCTGATAAATTGCCTCTGGCACCTGGCAACTGAAATTTCACTATCTGAAAACTAACCCTTATGTCAAACAATGTGGCCAGTCTCATACTCGGAGTTAAAGAGCTGCATGCATTTAAGTACAGGATGTTTTCCAACATTCAGTACAGTATGTGGTGAAGCCCTGCTTCACATATTATTATTAGACAGATCCTCAGCTGATGTAAATTGGCATAGCCCCATACGATTAAAGGAGCTGAACTGTTTTACATCAGCTGGTAACCTGGTCCAAAGTGCAACACACATAATTTTTTATTTAAAATAGCATTTTGTATGTGATTCTTCAAAGGTTGGTATGGTTCAGCTTTTTCAATATATTGCTCTGTGGCCTCCTTTTTTGTTTCTGAGGCAAGGAAAAAAAAATATTAGGGTAAAACATCGTGGGTAAAGTGTTCTGGTTTGCTTGCTTGTTGGCTGCTTCAGATGGAAACTGAGCTATCGTGTATTTAAAATCAAAGTCTCAAATGGTGCTCTGGCTAATGACTACCAAATTGTGTTACTACTTGTGCCCCAGGAGAAGGCACCGTGGTGTCCATCCTATTTCTCATATGTTCTGGCAAATAGTAGGAAAATTCATGCCTGTTTGTGTCAGAATTGAAAAGATCAGCAGCAGAGCTTCCTGAAATACTGGAATTTCTGTTTAAGTGGGAATCCCAGCATTTCATGTCGGGTTTTGTTTTTTTTTTTTTTTCATCCTGTTTTGCAACAAGGATTTGTGAGGGTGAATTACAGAAATGGAAGAGAAGACTTATCATGAGGAACAGTGATGAAAACTGGGAGGGATACAGATGAAGTGAAACCACTGTGAGGAAGTAAGAGCAGAGGTAGCAATTCACATATTTAAATAAATCAGAATGTGGTGCAGTGTGAAGTACAGAGGTTATGGGACCATGAATGCTCCATGCATGGGCAGCCGAGAGTGGCTCAGAGTTCTCTGCTGGTCGTGGAAGTGGGAGGAAGGTTTTGAACGCTCCATTGATCAGGCGAGTTTGGAAATATCAGCTGGGTGAGAGAGACCATTAAATCTGAAATAAAGGAAGAAAAACTAAATAACTGAAGAGCCTGATCAGCATAGTTGTCAGTTATAGTTAATTCAGAATTTCCTTGCTTCATCCTTGAAAAGATCTGAAATAGCTCAGTAGGAACATCAAGGTGAGATTAAGTTTATATTTGTCTCCTTGTGCAGGACCCATGTCCTGTGACAGGCACTCAAATGACACCAACTTAGCTGACTCTACATCCCAGACATGTTCATAGTCATAATTATTTTGTATTGACTAAGGCACATGCATGTTTTACTTTTCTCCAGATGGGAAATTGCTGTCACCTACCACATGTGCCTCTGCATTGCTTGCTGCTGGCCTCCACCACTCCCATCTTCCCTGATAAAGGGGCTGGGGCACTGACTTTGGAAGGATGGCTGCGTGCAGCACCCAACATTTAAGTGCAGGGTAGATAGCTCCATGGGAGACACGCTGTTGGAGGGTGATATCCCACCCAGAGTGCTAATAAAATTGTTCCTTTTACAGGAAAGCTCATGCTGGCAAATTGTCTGAGAAAACAATGCTGTTTGCTTAGACCAGAGCATTCTGTATTTTCTCGTAGGACAGGCAATGTGGTGCTGGGTGAAGAGGACTACAGACATCTGAGCTCTGGTGCTGGCTTTGCCTCCAGGCTTGTGCAGGGGTACCGGCAAACGTCTCTGGAATTACTGTGCATCTCTTCCTTCCTTGCCTATTAAAATAAGATCATGTAAAAACTAGAACAAATTGAGCCTGGAGCTTAGAGGAGGCTGTTAGTTGCTACTGAAGTACAAATAAAAATAAGTCATAATTCTTCCATAGAACATTTAAAGCAAACAGTCTGGGAATAGAAACAGCCACATTTTACTTCACTGAAAAATCACACAGGACAAAAGGAAATGCAGATGTTCTGATTGAACTGTCTTATGAGCTGTTGACTAGCTAATTAATCAAAGTTGTCTAGTGATTTATTGATTAACAGAAGTTCTGCAGTCATGAACACGTCAAATTTCACAATGGAAAATTTAACAATGGAAAAAGTCTGGTCTTACATTTCCTTTCTCAATCAAGACAGAGAATGGTATTAGAACTGAGGACATTTCATGTATTAAGCTTCTGCCAGGCAATCCTATTATGTGATGGTATTGCTTAGGCAATTTTGATTGTCTGTTGTTTTTTTTTTTCCATGAAGCTTTTTTCTAAGTGGAGTGATATTTTATTTTTTTTTTTTTAAATCCTCCACATAAGAACTCCCATTATGTCTTTATGTACTTACAGCCAAAAATATTCAGTATTCCCTGTCATTGTCGTCATGTTAGGTAGTCTAATAAAGGATAAATACTGAAGGATTTGCCTTTCCAGTAGCTGGGAAATCACAGAAGGAAAAAATATTTAAATTTTCTTGGAAAACTGAGAGCTACCTTAACAATCAGTTGTTGCCTTGCCACCGTGTCCACCCCTATGATAAGGACATAAGGGTTGTTTTTTTTCACAAACATCTGCCTATCTGTGAAGTTTCCTTTAAGTATTTAATTAATGAGTGCAAAAGGCTTGTCAAATACATGTATTTTAGTGGTTATTCAGAGGCTGCTGCGGTCTGTCACTATGGTCATATGTTGTGGAAGTTTTTGATTCTCTGTTGTGAGACAATTAGCAGGAGACCCGTCTTGCATGGTCATACATCTCACCTTTGTACTTGGTGGAGGTCAGCTGTAAAAAGGTCTTTTTCTCTAATGTGCAGGTTTGTTATAAGCATCTTTAAAGACAATTGTGCAAATGACCATACTGGATGAGACACATTGTATCATGCAGGAGTGTTGCCCAGCAAAGGAGCGGGGACAGAGGGCTCATCAGAAGAAGGTATGATGACCTTGTCAAAAGAGGTTGTCCTGATAGTCCCCTAATATTGATACTGGCTGAAAGTTTGGTGTCCGATTTCATAACTCTTCAACAATGCTAGATTTAATTATTATTATTATATCGTACTTTATTGTTTAATATTGTATTATATTACATTACAGATTATCATATTGCATGTTATTATTTATACAAGTAAATCTGATTCCAGAAGAGGAAGCGTGATGCAAATGTGATTCTTCATTACCTCTTTCTGGCTTCTGGAGCAGCCCGTTGGAACAGCCCTCAGCATCAAAGGTTGGAGTGGCCTCAGTATTACTCTATTTGACACCAGTGCTGAACTAATCTTTGCCTCAGTAGGTGCTGAGGGAATTCCATCAGATCCCTTACACACACCTGCACTGACAACTTAATGAACTTAAAGGATGAGGTAATACCATTTCAGTGACAAGAAATCCTGAGATTCTTCTGCTGATAACTTGGTTCTGAGAATGTAGTTAATGTTTTCCCAATGGGAAGAAAGAAAATATTTTTTTCCATTAATTAGAATATCTGGATATTCGATCCAGATAATTGTTTTAATATAACTTTGAATTACCTATGTTAAAAAAAAATCTTAAGTGCTATTTATAATTTAAAAAGTGAAGTATACATGAAAAATATGATAGGGTGTCTTTAAATATAAATATTAGATTAGTCTACTAAAAATACAAGTCATCTGAAAGGACAGCCCTGTTTTCAGAAGTATAGCGATATAGTCTTTGTATATGTGTCCTAGATAGAACCTCCACATTACTTAGTAGAAGAGAATTACTCAAATAACTACAGAAAATGAAGCTTGATTAAGAAACCTGTTTTTCATTTTTAACAATGAACATGTTGTGGTATTTTTTTAAATGTTTGGATAGCAAAAAAATATTAAAAATAATTTTTCGGGTGTTTTACTTAATGATTAGCTTACTTTCTTTGAACATGCACTACCTCTTTCTTTGCCCACAAAATTTCTTTTACTGTCCAAAGAAGCTCTATAAGAAATACAGCTGACAAATGCACAATGGCTGCCTGAGGACTAAAAACCTATAGTCAGGAGAAGACAGAAAGTAATTCCCTCCCAAAATCAAAAGGAAGGCTCCTAATTAAGCAACAAGTCTGAAACATATAAAGAACTACTTCCGATTCTCTACCCAGCTGCTTTCTGCCACATAAAGCTCTCATAGGGTGACAGGCACATTCCTCTGGGGACTGCAAAGACCACAACCCTCTCATAGATGTATTAACAACTACCAGGGAAAATACATGTCTGAACACTGAAAAAATGGATAAACTCCCAAATCATCTCTTCCTCTGTTCCCTGTTTCCCAGAAGTCATTTGCTTTAGTGGTCAGTTTTTGTCTCTTATTTGACCTACCCTGGCCTCACCAGTCTTTGAGGTGACTAAAGTCACTAATCATCCCGAGTTGCAGCCTGCCTAAAGCCAGCACTTGACACAGGCACCTTGGTTATATCTGCAAAGAGAGGTGGGGTGAATTAGGGTCTTCCAATGTTACAATTAATAACAGTTTGGCTCTTGTCCTGTACAAACTTGACATAGCATTTATTATACCTATGTATTGTAAGGGCTCTGCTCCAGCAGTAAATATTACACCCAGAGTTTGCAGGATTTGGCTCTGATGTTTCATACATACGGTAATGCATGCTACAAAAGGGGTGGGTTTTTGGCTCAGAAATGGGAAATTTCTTCACAGAAATGGGAAACAAATACAGCAACCTTCCTTTGACACCAGCCTGCAGGACCTCATTTTGAGGCGCACGATATGAAGGTTTTGCAGTGCTTGAGATGTGTGAAGGGGAAAGATCTTGGGTTCAGCTGAAATCCCAAGTCAGTAAGTCTTGCAGCCTGAGCCCTCATTCCTGGTCCCAGCACACAGTGGGGAATGAAGGGGATATGCTGTTGCAATGTCTCCAGAGATACCTACTAGGACATCTAACTGCTGCTGGGCAGAGCAGCACACAAGATCAGCTGAGACTTCCAAGTTACACAGATGTCCTGTGAGAGTTCTTGGTTTCTTGAGGACCTTCCCTCTTGTTTTTCCTGTTTGTTGTTGTTCTTGTTCTTGTTGCTGTTTTCCTCTCAACTTCCTTTTCCTTGTTTTTTCTTACTTTTCTGGGGAAGATGAAGAAAATTCAGTGAGACGATGGAGCTCCCCAATTGCTCCCCTTCCTCTCTACCATTTTTATGCTCTAAGAGGACACATCACCCTCTGGTCCTCAATTGACATTGGCTTGAGCAGTGGCTTTGTAAATCCAGGTCCAGCAAGAGCCTGAGGAAGTCAAAGCTTTGATCAGTCACACAACACCATAGGTGATGTGGCATCACAGAGTCAGGGACTGCACTTTTTAGTCAGGGGTTACCTTTAATCTCTAATTTGGCAAAACAAAACAAAACAAAGCAGAAATCCCCATGAAGCATTTAATTTTTTTCTTGAATGCCGAAGAGCTTAATAGTGGCAGTTTGGTGATGTGCTATGCAAATTAAAGCTGTGAAAAAACAAAGCTAGTTAAACACAAGTTTTTCCTTAGCAGGTAATTATTCTTAGCTGTTTCCACATGCCTTCTTACGGCCATGAAACCCTGGTACATAATGATGAAAGACTAATTTCAGAACTCACACATGCACTATTTTGTTAGCAGTGGAAGCACAAGCAGAACATCTGGGTGCCAAGTTCAAGCAAAGTGCAAGGGTTTTTTCTGAATTCAATGTTGGTGTGTCCCATCATGTAACTATGATATATGATAAAAGGAAAAATCACAGCCAAACTCAACCTTGTTCAAAGCAAGGTGCTAGTGAAAGGATGGGATGGAAAATAAGTACTAATGGATTAATGTTCCATGATAAATGTTTTATTATAAAAGCTAGTGAGTGATTAGATAATTCTTGCTTCCAAAAGCAGGATTTAAATATTTCTGCTTGGCTTGCAACCAAAATAAATACATCACTTAACTATCTGGTTTATAAGAACATCTATACGAATAAAGAAGTAATAGAGTCTTGTTTTCTTTTGTACAATAAGTGTAACAAATAGCCAGTTATAGCAATATGCTGCTTACTGTTTGGAGCTGTTAGGATACATAAAGAGAAGTCATTACAAGTATTAATGGTATAGTCAGAATTCTCTGTGCAACTTTCACTGTCAAAGGATTGCACAGTCAAAGTTCAGATAAAAAATCTCACATTTTAAGGAAAATGAAGATATAAATATTGAAAAAATCCGAATATTTAGATTTGTAATATCTATACAAACATCTAAAACAGAACAACTTTAATTTCTACCAGTACAGCAGGTCTTGAATACAAGTGAACTTGCCAAAAGGATATAAATATACTAAATACAATCGCTTACAAAACTTTGCTTCTATAGGTATCTTTACTCATTAGTGGATCTCCAAGTACTTAGAGGGAAATTTCGTTTTATCCCTATTGTGCTGGCAAAGGAATAGAGGTATTCAGAAGTAAAACATCTTATTCAGCATCATCCAACTAGTTAGACCGCAGATGTCTCAGGCCCAATTCAATACTGTATTTACAGGATTATGATATCACTGATTACATTGATTATGGTTGATGCAAACGGCTGAATATACACTTGACAATTTCTACTTAGAGAGCTCTCTTTAGAGAGACAGTGTCCTCAAATCAGATGGCAATGATGCCTTTGATGCATTTTTCTTGGAATAACCAACATCAAATATCATCTGCAAGTATTCGAACAGCCTGGGAGGCCTGGATGAGCATCGAGGTGAGTCATAGGAGAAAAGTCAGACTTGATCACATACACAAAAATACTCTCTTCCTGCATACAACTACATAAATGTGGATGAGAAGATCAGAAAAAATGATGCAGTCTCCAAGTCATAGATTCAGTCGTTGGCTTAACAGACAGTGAAAAAAAAAACAGGGATGTGTGCGTTACAGAGAAGAGGATAAAAAAGTTATTTTCCTAGAACACCAAAGTGAAAGAAAGAGGAAAATAGTACAATATTGAGAAGTGTGCTTGTGCTTTTTGCTCGTGTCAGCTTTGCATTTGAGTCTGCTCGCTCTGTTTCTCGCTGAACACCCTTGATTTCGTTTGCTGCACTCTGATTGCCTGGGTTAATTAGGGATGAGCCAGGTGCCAAGGGAATAGGAAGGACATGCACAGCAGTCAAAGCAACCATAAGTTGATCTGTAGATATACATGCTGAGGTCATGCATTTTTAAAGTGTGACCTTAAGATACTCTAACATTACAACGCTCCCAAAGACCATACTTAAGGGCTCAGGCTAGTCTCACTGCTAGAGGCAAAAAGACCATTGTCTTAGTCCAGGCAGTCTAGGGTTAAGTGCATGTTTATACATTTTTCTCCTCTATGTCTAGGACATGATATATTTAATAAGTATATTTAGTACATGGTGTCTGTTGACAGTGGGATGCTGGATGTGCTGATCAGTTTTTGCCCCAGCTTCTTCAATTTCACTGTGTTGTGCTGTGCATAGGATCAGAGAATGAGAGCATGAATGCAGAGACAAAGTCTTTGAGTTCCTTGGAGTTTGGGGAGACTGTTAAGGCCCCCCAGTTTTGGGCTCAGGCAGGCCAGGTCTAAAACTAAGCAAATATGGGGGTACTCAGTCTGTGCTGAAGTCTGTGCTATCACAGCTGTGCTGCAAACGGAACTCAGATATTCCTTAAAACCCTTGCTCAGGAATGTCTACTCACACTACACTCACTCCAGTGTAAACACACCCTTAAAGCAGATGTAGAACATGCCCCAGGGGGAGATAATGCAACACCCAGGGATGGTTGGTAAGTAAGACAGTCTACCTACAGTCACTTTGCCCTGGATATTCATACGAATCTGAAGGTCAGATTTCAGCTCAGTGAAAAGCCAGTGGAGCATGACAGCCATATAAAATATGATAGAATAAACATATGGGAGTGTTGCTTTCTTCTGCTGCTATGAGTTTCTTGGATGTCAGTGGAATGAAGATTTGGCCTGTGTTGCATTGCCCTACAGTAGTTTTACAAACAAGGTAAATTTATACGGCCTTGGAATTAAGCTACTGCTGCAAAACCAAGTCCCGTAGAAATGTTTGGTGTGAGATTATTTACAGAGAGGCTACACTGGTTCATTTTGTATTAATGCTGAGGTTCTTAAGGTTATGCTGAGCATAATTCTTTTTCCATTCCTGCATATAGAGGGGCTGAAAAGTTAGTCTTTCATGGAAAGATCCACAGTCCTAATATCCCCACCTTAAACTAAGCCCCTTTATGAAAGGACTTGAATTAAGCTGTGGACTGAAAGCCAGTAGAGGAAACTTTATATTGAATCATCTTGAGTGTATAAAGCAAGCTATTAGGAAATTCAGCTGGCAATGCTGTGTAGCACATCCACGAGCGAAGATAAGTCACCACCATTGCAATTTAATAGAATACTTCCTCTGACTTTGAATGAACATCAGAATTTGAGTTTGATGGCTGCTGAAGTCTGTTTACCAAAGTTACCTGGTTCCCTAACTCCCAATCACTGAAATAGGAACATGGATTGCTTTGAATAACTTTTATCACAGAATCACAGAATCACAGAATGGTTGGGGTTGGAAAGAACCTCTGGAGATCATCTAGTCTAGGAGTGACAAACAAGGAGTACTTACATTTATACAGTCCTAAAATTACGTTTGGCCTCTTGAAGGCAACCACGAGGCTGATGTGCCCCCCAGTGAAAATGAGTTGGACACCCCTAATCTAGTCCAATCCACCTGCTAAAACAGGTTCACCCAGAACAGATCACACAGGATCACGTCCAGGCGGGTTGCACTGTCTCCAGAGAAGGAGACTCCACAGCCTCTCTGGGCAGCCTGTTCCAGGGCTCTGGCACCCTCAAAGTAAAGAAGTTTCTCCTCATATTCAGATGGAACCTCCTATGGTTCAACATGTACCCGTTGCCCCTCATCTTATCGTTGGGCACCACTGAAGGGAGTCTTGAAACCCATCCTTGAAATATTTATAAGCATTGATAAAATCCCCTGTCAGCTTCTCTTCTCCAGGCTGAACAGATCCAGCTCTCTCAGTCTCTCTTCATAAGAAAGATTCTCCAGACCCCTCAGCATCTTTGTAGCCCACTGCTGGACTCACTCCTTGTCCTTCGTAAACAGGGGAACCCAGAACTGGACACGGTACTCCAGATGTAGCCTTACATGAACTTAACAGACTCGGACACAAATTTTGTATCTGCCAAACTTCATCATAATTTCCAAACACATTTCTAGTACTAGAATGTTGTCAAATATCAGAGAAAGAGCTGTTCACATAAATGTTTAACAACCCACCTGGAGTTCTGCATCCAGCTCTGGAGCCCTCAGTACAGGAAAGACATGGACCTGTTGGAGAGGGGCCAGAGGAGGCCACCAAGATGATAAGAGGGCTGGAACACCTCTCATATGGGGACAAACTGAGAGAGTTGGGGTTGTTCAGTCTGGAGAATAGAAGGCTCCAAGGAGATTTTTTGCAGCCTTTTAGTACTTAAAAGGGGCCTATAAGAAAGACGGAGACAGACTTTTTAACAGGGCCTGTTGCAATAGGACAAGGGGTGATGGTTTTGAACTAAAGGAGGGGAGATTCAGGCTGGATATCAGGAAGAAATTTTTTTACAATGAGGAAGGTAAAATACTGAAACAGGTTGCCCAGAGAGCTGGTAGATGCCCCATCGCTGGAGACATTCAAGGCCAGGCTGGACGGGGCTCTGAGCATTCTGATCTAGTTGAAGATGTCCCTGCTCACTGCAGGGGGTTTGGACTAGATGACCTTTGAAGGTCCCTTTCAACCCAAACTGTCCTATGATTCAATAATTATTTCATTATTTTAATTGGAGCTTGAAAACAGTGTGCCCAAGGAGCCCTTAAAATATATGGTACAGAAGCGACATAAGGATTCCCATGTGTCACTACTGCCTGTCATATTGCCGAACTTCTTAAGAAGTAAAATAGGACTATTGCACATAAATGTTTGTGATGTGTATGAAGAGGAGGAAGTTTTCTCACTTCCTGTGGAGACAGCAATAACAAACTTTTCCAAGCACCAAGTTTAGGGTCAGAAGAAGGATTGTGTCAGAAGAGGACCTGGGATGGGGTTGTAGGGGTGCTTTAAAAATGGTCTTTTTAACAGAAAATATGAATTTTCTAGTGCTTACAAATTTTGGGGTGCTGGGGTGTATCCTGCAGAATTTTGAATCAAAACTGGCAGACAACAGAGAACATGTTACCATGCTCATTTGTCTGAGGGCCTGGGAGGGGATTAATGCTGTCCCTGTGTCCCCAGCCACAGGGAGGTTTGAGATTTTCTAGTCTCAAGTTGCACACAGCAGCAAATAGGTGTGTTCATCTGGCTAACTCTTATCTCAGGTAGGAGTAAAGTTTGTACACTGCTGGGAAAGGCAAATTTTCTTCAAAGGACACATCACACCAAGAGCCCAATTAGCATTCTCTGAACCACATTTTGAGCTGCCTATCTCTCCTTAATGACTATAAAGAGAGTGTAGGGTGACTGCTCTCCAAAATTTGTTGCTTCCATTGGTTTTGTGAGTATCTGCTGAATGCCACCTGGAAAGGATTTACTTCCTCCTGACCTTCTGAAGACTGACCCCAATTCACTCAGGCTGTACTCCTGGGAGAGCTTTTGCCCCTGCCTGAACTCAGATAGAGTGAAGGTTTGTTTATATCCAAACGGAGCGAAAATTTCCAAATAATTCAGGGTATAGAGCTATGTGAAAACTAAAGCTCAGTCTCCAGGGTGTCTTGGTTTACAGTGAACCTCTTCAGCAAAGAATCACGAATTTTCTGTTTCCCTCCACTTCTCTGATTCCCTCACGATGAGCCAAAGGAATTCAGCCAGGGAGGGGGCTGCTCAGGCTCTGCTCCTGGGGCTTTTCACTGGCAAGTAGATGCTGACTCCTCACAATGTTGCTAGTGGGCTCAATGTAAATCCACTACCCCACCTCAAGGACTTGCCTCTGACCATGCACAGAAATTTATAGTTTATTTTTTTTAAAAATATTGCTCTCCGTCATCCATAAAAGAGAGAGACTTGTTGGAGCTGCACACCTCCCAAGCACAGTGCTGTTGGTTGCCCTGCCAGCCCCGTGATGTAAATTACCTTTGCACTTTGTAATAGAGTCAGCACCATGACAGGAACTCACACATCACTCAGTTGGCTAAGGGTAATAAAGAGGAAAATCAGAAGGAGCATGAGTTCATGCTGGAGGCATGTGCAATCAAGGAGAGAGATTTATGATGAAAACTGAGTTGTAATATTAAAAGGTATAAACAGCTTCTTACTGTTATGCTTTCATACACTCTGTTTTCCTTCAGTAAGTACAGTGCTAAGTTTGGGGGGACTTAGCTGCAAACCATTGCTTTCTTAGAAAGACCTCTGGAAAAACAAACTTGCATTTACATGGCATAAAAATCATTGCTGAGGTTCAGTCTGCATCAATGTGGGTGAGCATGAGGTAGCAGTCTCTGGCTAAGAGGCATCAAAAACATGTTGTGAAAATCCAGTATGCCAGTCCTCATTTGTTGAAAGTGGCTTAGCATCTACAACACCTACTCTACTCTACTCATCAAACTGGAGTAACATCTATCATCAGTAGTCACTCATGTGTTTACCAGAAACAGAGCCATGTGCCTGCCACTGAGATGGCCTTGACACAGATGGTACCCAATTCTTCTGAGAATATCATGACTATAACATTATCTGAGCATCCTCTGGTATAAAGTAGCAATGGCTCTACTGTCTTGGGCCAAAGCATCAGTCATTCCAATTTTGAACCTCTTATGAGAAGCACCGCAAATGCTGAAGGAGGCTTGTATGAGTAGGGCACAACACAGGAAGTTCCTCGGACCCATGCTGGTGGCTCCCCACCGAGGTGCTCCATGGCCACCAGAGCGTTTGGGCACTGTCTCCTGTCCCTGGCAGGATGGACCAGCAGCCCTGCACCCTTTTTCCCCTCCACGCACACCAACCCCTGCCTCCAGAGAGACATGAGGAACTGGCTACATGCTGAATAAAGAGTAACTGTATCTTGGAAATAGCTCAGAACAGAATAGCAGAAGAACTGAAATGCCACAGAACAATAAGTAGAACAAATATTGAGCCATTTAAATGTACTTTTTTGTCTCTGTCTGCAGTGTAAAGAGCAACTCTTTGCACTTACTAGCAGTATCTGATCTGAGTTTTCCCCTAAGACTGCAGAAGGAACCCTTCTGATTGCTATGATTTTTCCAGTGGTCTTTATGCCCCTTTTATTCTCAGCCGGGAAACCAACAACAAGTCCAGGCAATGAGATTTCCTGCCCACTGTTTGCTCACATCCTCTCCCTGTCAGGTTGTACCTAAGACCTAGGTCAGTCCCACAGCACCATGGTACTTGAGCCCTTCCCTTGGGGTGCCCATTTTTCACCCCACAACTCCACTAGCTGTGTTAGGATAGAGGGGAGCCAGGTTTGGCCCCAAAGAAATTGTCAAATAGTTTGACACAAGCATAAAGGGAAAGCACAGAAAATGTCAGCCCACTTTTTATGTTACACCAAAAAGGATGAAGCAGATGTTTCTAAGTAAACACGGGCTCTTGTTATGCATTTCTGAGAAGTCAAGAGCAGCTTTTTCAGAAGCAGGAGTAGCCCATGAACTTAAAGGAGTTTTAAATACTGTACTTTCCCATAAAGCTATAAAGCTCTGGCAGAAAGCTCAGCAGCCAATCAATGAGGCATGAACCTGAGCATGTTATAACTCAGATTACCAATAAAAATGTCAGGCTGAAATCAGAAGTGGGTAGTTTTATAATCTTCAACTGAAAGCATTTTTTTAATTGCCTTCAAATGGGGAACTTAACAATATAATTAAAAGTATGTATAAAAAACCCCAAAGTGCTACGATCTGCTTTACTATCTGACTCTGTCAAACTGATCATTATTACAATAGGGGAAATGGTGGATTTGAATGTCTTTTCCCTGGCACTGCAATTTCCCAGCTGTTTTATTTGGCTTATATTAAAACTAGACAAAATGGACTCTGCTGCTTCCATAAAAAACAGTTGAGCTTTAAGAGTTAATACCAGCATTTAAAAATCATTAAAACCAGCCTATAGCTGTAGATTAGTGTGGGGTGAGATGTGTTATTTGAAGCAGGTGTGATCTGTCAGGAGCAGTGTTTTGGCATTTTACAACCAGTGGGGCTACGTGCACAGCTGTAGACTGAAGAAAAATGGACCAATGTGGGTACAATGGGCTGCTTTGTATATAAGCTGCTATTTTGCTAATGCACTTTTAGCATATATATAGATAAACAGTTCAAATATTGATTGGTATTTTCTGGTATTAATAGGCTCACTTTAATCTGGTTTAGTCTCTAAAGGATATTACATTGATCAGTGACCACTGATATATTTTCTTAGTGAGACTAAATTATGCTCTTATCCAATGGATACGTCTGTAAACAAAAGTGCCTGGAGGAATAGTTTGGATAGTAGAAGAGCACTGAGTATGTGCCAGTCAGGTGTAAACTGCTGGAAATAACCTGTTACTGTTTATGGACCAAGTTGTACAGAGCGCTTGAGAAGAGAGTTGGTGGGGAGCCAGTGATCAAACACTTCTTTTGTTGGAAAATGCCAATGTATGAAGCATTTCATAGGAATGTGTCAGGTTTGATGAAGTTTTGATGAAATACAAACAGGATCTTGCTGGAAGTCTACCATCTTCCTGCCAACCTGCTCACAGGTTGTTGTTAAGCCAGAAACTGCTTATTCTTCTGAGGCTCGTGTTGTTAGAGCTGCCACAACCTCCAAGGTCCTTGCCCTCCCTCGTGCTGGTGGGGCTGGGTGGTGTAGAAACTTTGGCTGAGGAGCTTTGGAGAGTGAGCTTCCAATAACTATTTAATTCTGAAAATTTCAAAACAATATCTTCATTATGAGAAAACAACTTTTTTACATTAATTTTCTTTTCCATATTTCTAGTTTTCCAAAAGGTAGTGTTGATGTTTATAATTATTTTAAGCAAAGACAGTTCCCTTGAAAGGAAAATCAGAACATAATCTCATATAGTTAATGGCATAAAAATGTTGTTGAGATGTTACACAAGGATTTTCCAGAATTTCACATAAGCTCCTCACATTTTGACACCAACATGCTATTTGGGACAGAAACATGTAGTGGTATTCCAGTGTTTAAAGTAGCAGAATACTTAATGTCATAGTGAAAAACTTACCTGATATTTCTGTTTGCAAAAGTGTTATTTATTTTGCTATAGAACTAGTGGAAAATATTTTTTATCACATGTGGTGAAAACAAAATATAATTGAAACATATAGACTCTGTAGGTTTATGGAAACACTGAGTTAAACACCATAAAGACTGATAAGTAAATTGGATTTTAAGAACAAGTACAGTTCTGGGAGTCTGACAGGTTATAGATAACATATAGATAGAGCTGTTGCATTTGTTGTAAATATGAGGGTCTGTTTTTCTTCCCACCTATGCTGATTTTTTTTTTACCATTGTAATTCCTTTTGCTACAGTGGAGCTACTAGTGATTTATACTAGTGCAAATAAGAGTCACTATTGGGAGCATTACTTTCAACCCAGCAGTGTCCATTTAACTGTCACAGTGGGTAAAGACAAGAGCTCTCAGAAAAGATTGTTTATCCTTATGGGGAGGGACAATAAAAATCACAGGGGATTTCCCTTCTGGCCTGGGTGGAATTTTAAGGGATGGAAAAGGGTAATTTTTATTCTCCACTTTAATTAGCCAAACCCTTTGATGTTAGTGGTAGATATCAGTATAAATCTCAAGGGCATGAAGTTAATGGAATTACATTAAGGGTGAATTTTCCACCAGGAGCAATTCATACACTCTGCTTTGCAGCTAAAAGTGCTATAGGTCAAGAAGGCTTTGCTAATTATTACAGATCATGTCAAACATAAATACCTACACCACAAAAATATGCACTGTTCAATTACATATGTATACCCAAAAAGCCAGTATTATTCTGAATCTTTCCTGTTGAACAAAATACCAGAAATTTTACTACTAGACTCCAGCCAGGAGCACTGGTATATCAGCTGGACTATTCTGAGTATAAAACAGGCTCTTAAGAGTTTAATCCCCATTTTTGTACTTAAATCTTGGACTTTTTGCATACTCTGTTACTGGGGCATTCACACGATCCCTGGTGACTCCTGGGATATAAAATGTGTATCCTGTGCAGCCAAAGGAGCAAAGCCAGCACTGTCACGTAATAAATAAAACTGTGGAAGATCAAATGTTATAACATCCTGACGGGTGAAGTAAGTGTAGTCAAACTAAGGAGAAATGTATCCAGAAAGACTTGTGAGGCAAGACCAAGGATTTTCAGTTCAGATCATGACACAATGGGAGTGTGAAGGCATTAGTTCCATCATCTATGGTGGTAAAACAGAGGTGAAGAGGAACAAGTACATGGAAATCAAGGAGGAGAGCCACCGCCAACACTTTACATGTCTCTGGTGTATAACAGTGGTCATCATTAAAATGCCAACAGTCGTCACATGAGGTTATATGATATTGTTATAACCTCTCTTTTGGAGGAGAAGCTATTTTGTGGCTAGACTTGGAAATAACTTTTTCTGGAGACTCTGTGTTTGGAAATGGTCAATGTCTGTTGGAGAGGCCTGCACTTTACTCTTATTGATGGTGAAGTTAAGGTAAAAACTAGTTAGAGGAAAAATTACTTTCTAAAAAAGCAGTAGCAAGAAGAAAAAAATCTCTATGTATACAGTGGCTCAGTCTGCAATAGCATTAGTTTTAAAGACTTCCTATGCTTTACTATCATTAACACATTGTAAACACGTGAAGCTAGCTATTCATAAAATAGCATCCATTTCATGGGCCAGATCTCTCCCCTTTTGTGGAAAACCACGCAGGAAGGGAAAAGGGAGTCCCTGGGGAACGAGAAAATTTTCAAAATAATTTCATAAAGAGAGATAATATTTCTCTGGTCCATAAACAAACAGCTTGTTCGAACCTGAGAACTGTTACACCTGCAAGATTGCTGTAGGGTCCAAAGTCCAAAAAAGCCCCTTGATTATGCATCACAGTAGTGCAGCAGAAGGTAACTCTGGGTTTAGGGTGAAACTGGTTCTTCTTATCAGTCAACAACCTTTTTGAAAGTCTCCCTCTGGGAGAAGTTAAGCAGAAAGTCATACGTAAGATGTAGCAGATAATTTAGTTGGGATTGATGAGTTCCCAGGTAAAGTATTATGACAAGGTCTGGGTTTCAAGGAGGACACAGGTATTCTGGGGCTGGAGAAAGTTAAACACAGTGAGAGAAGATTTTAAATACATAATTTCTGAAGAAAAGTTGAAAGAATTGAGTTTATTTTCTCTATCAGAGGAAAAAAATGCAGTGTACAATGCATTTTTCTTGTCTGTAATGTATGTTTTGGAAAGGAAAGCAGTGAATTGTTTTCCACATTCAGACAGAATAGAAGCAGCAGCTCTACAGCAATGAGGAGCAACTCCATATGATTTGTTCAGTAAAGCTCTCTAGGTAAGGCTGAGCCCATCTCCTTTCACTTGAGGTTCTGGATAGAGTGTAAACACATCTGTCACCCCAATGTCACCTGAGTAATTGTTGATCCTTTTTCCAGGTTAGCGGATACATTAGATCATGGGTTAGTGGCCAATGACAGATTTCAGTAATGCCCAACAGTGTGATGGTAACGTCAGGCTGAGGACAGCTACCATCCCAGCTCTCTGCCAGCATATTCAGCTGCTCAGCAACAATTCTGGCATATTTCTTGTTCTGCATTACACTGCATTTCTACAAATTTGAGTTTAGTCACTGTTGCAACTCCCCCACCCTTTCTTGTTCCTATGGCCCCGACCTCTGCCAAATGTTTGCTGAAAACGTGAAATAGATGCCTTCATTTCTCTGCTGATTTCTGAGGCAGGAGAGTGGGAGGTAAGAGGGATTATATACACTCCTCTGCCCCTCCACCGCTGCGTTCTTACATTCACGCATGACAAAGGCCATTGAACTGGTCTGGAAAGTGTAGGGGCTGGTGTTGGTGTCAGCCTTTTGTTCCCAATTAAAGAGGTAATATGTGTGTCTGTGTTACAGAGGGACAATCTGGTCCCCTGTAATGAGATATAACCTTACAAGAATACTGGACTAATTGCCCCAGCAAAGTGCTGAAAAAAATCATGTGGTAGCAAGCATAAATAAAAGATCTCACAGTCACTTTCAATTAATATTACTTGTATTGCACATGAAATGTATATAGTGCCACATGAGGAAAAGCACATTCAACCGGTGTGAGCAACAACTTCCAGCTCTGTAAGAAGTGGGAAACACATTTTTTGCTGAAACAGTTAGACTGAAACGAAAGGCACTTTGGGCAGCTGCTGAATTGTATTCTGAATTGGCATTTGCAGACATCTTATCACATCCAGATTGAGTCAGAAATTTTACAAAGATGTGAATATCCGTGGTCCATCTGAAAGCTATTCCTGAATTCACAGTAGAACTGCTGATATTTGAATTAGAGAAACAGCCCCTCTCTCTGGTATGTCGTTTCACCCCTCCACCAGCAATGACTTTGTTTTCCTGTAGTGAGCCCCTCTTTCTGGCTGCCTGTGCTGTGGTGTGGGGGGACACGCTGATTACCTGTTACCTTCTCCACCGTGAGACTGACAATCTGGGAAAACCAGCATCATGCTCAGTGCAGCAGAATTATAACCTACGACCTTGGTTAAATGATTACATGATATATATCTGTATACTTACGTATAATGTATAATTTTCTCTGGTAGTAGTAGTTTTTGGAAAAGAGCTGGTAAAGTACATCTGGGTAGACTAAAACCATCTCAGCCTTCCTTTAAATTTTGCCTTGTAGGAGTTTTAACAAGCGAGGGAGCCCACTGCTCCACTGAGCAGTGGTGGGGCAGAAGCTCTAGGCTGTGCTTTTGCTTGTGACTGATGGACTCTTAGCCTTGAAATCAGGCATGCAACTTCTCTGAGACCCAGTTGCTGTGCCAATAAAACAGACTAGTGAAAGATATCTCCCAAGGCCATAGTGAGGATTAATAAATAGTTGGAAGAACTTGGAGATACTCAACTGAAAGGTACTTGATACTGTCAAATAATTGTTATATTCATTATTCATTGATAAATAGATATATGGATGTTCCTTGGGAAAATGTGGACATTTGAAAAGAGGCCAATAATATTATTTACAGGAAAAGCAATGGCCATAAATTTGAACATGCTTTATGTAGGTTACATCTGAAGAACGAAAATATATCTGTAGATTAAATTACTACATTTGTAGAGTATAAAAATAGGATATAGTCATAATCCTCCTTTGAGTAAAGCAGGGAAAAGAAAAAAAATAAAAGCCCTGAAAACAGCTGCTAAGCAAAGTTTCTAGATGCAGAGTTCAATAAAACCTTAATGTATGTAGGATGTATAAGCAGAACTGAGCCTGGATATATTAATCTCCAAAACCCTTTATTTTGCAGCCAAAATATGCTTACATGGAGTAGATTAAAAATATTTATACAAGGCAAAATTCCAAGGCTAGTGAACATCCTGTTGCCAAAGACATTTTGCGGACAACAATATATCATTTTACCACATACAGTAGTTACCGCTTTCACAGCGAAAGAATATGATAACATAGTTATTATATATACACACGCAATTCAGAAATTATATTTGTGCCCACAGATTGACTGAAGTGTCTCATATGGACATGCAGGAGACCAAATGCTACAAGTGACTGCAGATACCCTCTTTTCAGGCTGTGAATAATTTTTTGATCTCCAGGGAAAAGCTGTGTAAGTCAAAAAATGTTGTTTAGACATGATGGATATCTTTGATTGATAGCTGCAGACTTGGACTGAGTTGGCCTGCTGCACCACAAATGTCCTGAACGAACCTAGGCAACGAGTTAAGACCTTCACACCACTTTTAGAAACATTAGTGGTATGACTGGCCAGAGTTCAAGCTTCCTGTGTCCCTCAGTGGTGGCTTACAGAGACGCATTTGGAAGAGCAAAACAAGGAGCATAAGAATGGGTCAGACTGAACCACCACACAGTCCAGAGTCCCATATTTGATAGCAGGCTTTCAATACTTTTTATGCCATGAATGGGCCTGATCTCCTTCAACCTATTCCTGCATCCCAGGGAAATGAGTTCTGCCATTTAATTTCTCACTGTTAGGTACCTCTCACATTTCTTTTGAATCTGAAATGGGTTTATCTCATTTGGTGAACCCCAATCTTGAAAAAAATGAGAAACAGTGACCATTTCTTTCCAGTTCAGCTTCTCTCAGGGATATACCTCTACAAGATCTTCCCCACGCTGAAGACTCTAAGCCAAGTTACTTGTTTCTTCAGTGGAAGTAGTTCCACATCAGTAACCAACTTCATTTTCCTTCTGTCTCTTCTGTGAGGTTGATATAACCTTTCAGAGATGAGGGGGTTAGAATATAATGTTCAAGTTGCAAGTGCACCAAAGATTATATCACAACATAATGACAGTTCCTTTTTTTATTTTTTTTTAATTTGATTGATTGATTGATTGATTGATTGATTGATTGATTGATTTTTCTCTATTCTCTTCCAGAAATGCCTTCTGTTTTATATGCTACCTTGGTACAGGCCTTCTATGGGTTCAACCTCCTGGTGGCTTCTGTCTCTCTTCTTTTGCTACAGAGGAAAGTCAGGGAAACTGCAACCCTAAGAGGAGACTGAGGGGTGACCTTATTAATGTTTATAAATATATAAAGGGTGAGTGCCATGAGGATGGAGTCAGGCTCTTCTCAGTGGCAAACAATGATAGGACAAGGGGCAATGGGATCAAGCTGGAACACAAGAGGTTCCACTTAAATTTGAGAAAGAACTTCTTCTCAGTGAGGGTAACAGAGCACTGGAACAGGCTGCCCAGGGAGGTTGTGGAGTCTCCTTCCCTGGAGACATTCAAAGCCCGCCTGGACAGCTTCCTGTGCGACCTCACCTAGGCGTTCCTGCTCCAGCAGGGGGATTGGACTAGATGATCTTTTGAGGTCCCTTCCAATCCCAAACATACTGTGATACTGTGATACTGTGATACACACCATAAGCACCCTGAGTTAAATTTCTAAAGTGAGGAGGAATTAATTCAGACTTCTGTTTGTCAGCTTGTTGTGCACAAAATGCAAAGGATACTATGAAGATTAGCCTGAGATGCAAAGAGTATTGTAATAATACTGTGCCAATTTTGATTACCTACATTAAGTAGCTGAACTTAGCTAAATCTAAGAGAGTGCGATTATCTCCAGTTTTAGCACCATTATGCTACTTTTCTACAATTTAAATTGAAAAAAATAGAGGCGAGGCACATGGAAGATGCTAACATTAGATGGAGATGTTAAAAATGCCTCAAAACCCTGGTATATTAACTTCCTACTTACCAAAAACAAAACTGAAGAAAAACCAAAACCAAAAGACAATAAAATCTTTCTTTTCTGGATAACCTTAGGAGAAAAACCAAACAACTACTATTACTGTGCATTAAATTTAATAGTTTTCATCCTGTTATTAATGACAAAGTTAACATCACTTGAGTATTTTCATGGCACATTTTGTAATCTCTTGGTCTTGTTTTTGATGTTTATTCTGAGTTTTGTGAAGTTATTAGAAGGTTATGAAAATAATGTAAGGAAATTCCACTACTTGGAATTTTTGTCATCTGAAAAGAGAATATTTCTTAGATTAAAAAAATCAATGATATTAATCTTCTCTCATTTTTAATTTTGAACACTTTGTTTAGATAAAACTGAGAAATCATTCAGATCTTGAATGTTGAACTACTTGAAAGAGAGTTTAAGAAGTCATTTAAATAGGAAGAAAAACAAAATGTCAAAATTTTCATTTCAAGTGTGTGCTCTCTTTATACTGTTTAGAATTTTGAAAACAAAATTGCAAAAATCAACTTGTTTTCCAAACATTTGTGCTTTGTCAAAATGTCTTTGTTGTTTTTTGTTTGTTTCTTTGTTGGTTTTAAAACTCTTGAACAAGCAGCTATGATCTGCTATAATTATAATCACAGAATCACACAGAATCACAGAATCGACTGGGTTGGAAAAGACCTCAAAGATCATCGAGTCCAACCCTTGGTCCAACTCTTGGTCCAACTCTAGTCCGTTTACTAGATCATGGCACTAAGTGCCATGTCCAATCTCAGTTTAAAAACCTCCAGGGACGGTGAGTCCACCACCTCCCTGGGCAGGCCACTCCAATGCCTGACCACTCTCTCTGTAAAGAATTTCTTTCTAATATCCAGCCTAAATTTCCCCAGGCAGAGTTTAAGCCCATGCCCTCTTGTCCTGTTGCTGACTGCCTGGGAGAAGAGACCAATCCCCACCTGGCTATAACTTCCCTTCAGGTAGTTATAGAGAGGGATGAGGTCACCTCTAAGCCTCCTCTTCTCCAGACTGAACAACCCCAGCTCCCTCAGCCTCTCCCCATAGGTCTTGTGTTCAAGTCCCTTCACCAGTCTTGTTGCTCTTCTCTGTACCTGCTCCAGCACTTCAATGTCTTTCCTGAACTGAGGGGCCCAGAACGGAACACAATACTCCAGGTGTGGCCTCAGCAATGCAGAGGACAGGGGAAGGATCACTTCCCTTGTCCTGCTGACCACGCTATTTTTGATACAGGACACGATACCATTGGCCTTCTTGGCCACCCATTGTACAAAAATTAGTCCCATTTTTAACACTACATACTCTGAACACAAACCTCATCTTAAAGAAACCAAAGCTAGAAAATGTATCTTATAATATAAATATGGACTGCACTGTTTTGTCACACAGAATAATGAACAACAACTGTCTATCAGCACAGTCAAATAGCCAAAACTATTTAAGCTGTTCCATGGTGCCCATCACTGTCCAATTTTTTAGATGATTACACATTCCAAAACCACTTAATTTACAGTGAAGGAGAACTGAACTGCTTTCAGTCTTCACCAAGCTTTTAAACAGAAACAAATACAGAGGCCTCCCAAAACCTAAACCAGAAGTAATAAAGTACCAAAGAAAAGATGAGAACTTCTCCATTCCAAAATAAAAACTTGCTGCTATTGGCAGCTACTTTCCATGGCATCCTGTTTTGACATTTCCATTTCATCTGTTTTTTCTCTCTTTTCCAGCCTGATCTGAAGCATCTTCATCCTTCCTTGCCATGCTTAACTCACCTCTCTCTCACCATTTTCTGTTCTATTTGAAGTGAAATTTTCTGTCACTGTTTTTCAAACACTTTCAGTTAACAATTTAACTCAGAAACAGCATGGAAGTGGTTTTATTTTCCTAATTTCTAAAAGATGTGAGGACATTTCAGCCAGCAAAGAAGCCCTCTGGATGGTTCAGAGCATTCTGAAACCAGTGCCACCGACGTACCTCCCTCTTATAAGCACGTGAGTACCATCCTTTTGCTAAAGTGATGTCCTGCTATGTGCTTTAGGTATTTCACTGCTTCAGGACTCTAGACATAGTGGAGTAGCACTTAAATATTACCATAGGCAAGACCTGATCCTGCAAACATTTACACATGCTAATTGGTAGTTCTGATAGTCATAGGTTAACCCAAAGTTACTCAAATGCATAAAGTTTAGAAGGATGGAAATGTAACGTGGAATTAAACATAACCTCTCTTCTCTTTTACATTCATTTATTTTTTCTCCTGAGCTACAAATTGTAGAAAGTGTAATAATTGCTTGCTTCTGCATTTTCCAAGACTTTTTCATTCTCAGTATTGTTTAGCAGCGACACTTTTCTATAGTAATGGTGAAATTTTTTTGAATGCATTAAAGCTGCTAACTGAAAGCTACTTCAAGATACTTTTGAATTGATTTTGGTTTTGTTTTCCCTCTCTTTTCACTCTATGTTCTATAAGAAAAACTCTTGGCCTGCCTTTTTTCCTTTTTTTTTTTTTTTTAAATAAAGCCATTTTTTTTCCAATCTGGCAAATAAAATAATAAAATTATATTGTTTGATCTCTACCTAACAAAGAACTGTATATTGTTAAACGAAGTGGAACTGCAACTACATAGTTTGCTGTAGACACACATTCCTGGAATCAATTATCTATAGATTTTAGAGGAGCACAAAATTTACAGGCTTTTCAAATGTGAACTGATGGTGAGCTGAAGGAAAAACACAGATGTTTCATAGTGGTCAATGACAAGAAAGAGATCAATAAAACACTATGAAGGAAAATTTTAAAGGAAATAATGCTTCCAGATTTCTGTCTAATGTTTCATTTGGTATAATTGGAGGAAATAATTTGATTATTTGCAGAGATAAATCCGTACAACTTTAAAAAGGTTTCTGCAAAGAGTTACTAAAGAGTATGGAAATTTAATTGTACTTTTGATATACCTGGGTATAAAGTAACTTTCATATATATCACATATTGTTAATAAAGTGGTGATATAATGTCCAGCCACCATAAAACACCATTCCACCATTCTGCTGGAAAATGTACAGTAACCACCAACGGTGATGGAAACTGCCACTTTACTATTGCAGCTGCAGCAAGAGCCATGTTACTTTGCTTTGTTGTACATTTAAAATTTGCTAGTTATCACAGTGAAGAAAATCCTTGTGCATTATTTACATCAGCAGATAACTTCTCTGAGTGAATGGTTTATAAATGAAGATGAAGCTGTGTAACCATTTGATGACAGATCGATTTATATCCACATTCAGGAAACTGTTATGTGAACCTAGAACATTGGACATAAGTTTTCACAGGCTTTCTATGCATTCTGTCAAAAAAGAAAGGATCTCCAAAGATAGATCCATATTCAAACTGAGTTCAGGCTATGAATCTATGTATCAATTTTCAGGCACATAATTCAGACATCTGCATCCGAGTTAAGTTACCTTAGGATCTTTTTGTAGTTAATGGAGACAAATAGGCATGCATAAGGCTTAACTAAGGAAAGTAAGCCTGATCTTTCAGTCAGCAAGTTCACGATGAGCTGAACTGTACCCTAAAAGCAGCTCTATCTATCCGTTGATTATAAAGACAGCCTATATGACTGTCTCAGATCCCAAATTTTATGCTGTAGATACCTATTGGGGTCAAACAAGTCTTATGGGGTGCCTCAAGCCAACTGAATAGTAGTCAGCTCCAAATCATCAGTATTAGTTGTGGTTCAACACTGAATCTGGACCATATTCACTTTGAGTTGGTAAAGGTCTCAGGCCAAGGGAGTTCCCCTGGGATGTATGGGGAGAGCATGATAACTAAGCCTTAGAGTTTTGATTAATATAACATACATAAATCACATGCATTTAAAAAACAAGTAAAACTCTATTTGCTTTTCAGCCTAGTCTTTAATTTAGTCATTGTGGATAAAATGTCTTCAAAATTTTTACTTAAAGCAGTGTTGCTCTTTGGTAAGGCATCCAGAGTGACAGTTGAAGACAAAAATATGACATGGAATATGGCAGTGAAGGCTTGTACAATTGGCAGAAAGGTAGAATCAGGAGCTGACATGGAGATGCAGTATTGCTGGCTGTCCTGGTTTTGGTTGGAATAGAGATAATTTTCTTCCTAGTAGTTGGTACAGTGCTGTGTTTCGGTTTTAGAATAAGAATAATGTTGACAATACACTGATGTTTAGTTGTTTCTAAGTAGTCAAGGACTTTTCAGCTTCTCATGCACCAGAAGCTGGGAGGGGACACAGCCAGGACAGCTGACCCCAACTGGCCATATTCCTTACCATATGATGTCATGATCAGTATAAAAGCTGGAGGAAGAAGAAGGAAGGGAGGACGTTCAGAGTGATGGCGCATGTCTTCCTAAATTACCGTTACTCACAATGAAGCCCTCCTCTCCTGGAGATGGCTGAACACCTGCCTGCCCGTGGGAAGCAGTGAACGAGTCCCTTGCTTTGCTTTGCTTGCATGCACAGCTTTTGCTTTCACTATTAAACAGTATTTATCTCAACCCACAAGTTTTCTCACTTACTTTTCTGATTCTCTCCCCCATCCCATTAGGGGAGAGAGAGTAAATGGCTGCATGGTCATAGGTTTAAACATGACGCTGGAGTTAAACCATGACACTGATCATAGGTTTATAGCGGAGAAACAAAAAAAAAGAAAAGATTTTGCAAGGCAGGGAAAGCAGGTATGGTCTCACTTTGAAGGTTCTTCAGTGAAGTCAAGTATCTTTGGGTTGTCAAAGTGAAAGAGCTTGAAGTAGAAGACATGGAAAATTATGATTATCTGACAAAGATATTTTGGGAGCATATTATTAGGATATAGTAGTATATTTTAAATTGGAAAAATATATGGTGCTATGGCAACAGCCAAGGTGCACACAAACTTCCCATGCCAGAGTGCTTTGCCTGAAAAATGCCATAGCATTGTAGTCCTCTAACCTGCAGCCAACAGGCTGGTGAACACTCATGAATATATGATGTTTTTGTCTTCCTATCCTTTTCTTCTGCTACCTCTTTCAACCTATTTCTCTTTACATTTTGAGATAGATGGATCTGTTTCTATTGATGGATTTCTGGCTACAGTGCTCCAAACTAAAAATGTAGCTGTTGTCTGCTACCTTCTGTCATATGTCCTCTTGATTTTATTCTAACATCTTTCTCTTTTCATATAAATATTTCAGACTATTATTACTCACACAGTTAGATTTGGCAAAACTACAGAAATACCATGGATCTGGGACTTATTACAAATAGAAAATAAGAAGTACTTCATTCTAGTTGTCATAACTTGCTTCTTACAATGCACACCTCCTGGAACTGGGAAGGTCCAGCTGTTACCTTTTCTCTAACACCCTGAAATCGGATAAATAGGAGCCCTGCAGTCATGAACTATTTAACTTAAAGATAATTAAACTGCAGTTCTGACAAGTGCCCTGACCATGAGACCATCATACCATCCTAGACAATCATCATATTCACTCCCTTGCTTGAGTGTGGGTTGCTGCAAAAATCACGTGTTACTGTGGAGAACGTGAAGAAAAGCCTGTGGCTATCCACCAATAAAAGCAACGTTTTAGTGTCTTAAGTGTAATTAAAATTAAGGACTGGTACAGACGATTTAATGAATTCAGGTCCCCAGAAGGCTAGACAGCCCTAGGAAATAATTTGCTCTGGTTTTGAATAGATTTCAGGTCGTGGCCTGGGCGCCACCCTTGATGAAGTGGAAGCAGCAATTAGCAGGAGCAGAAAAATTAGAATGATGTTCAAAGCCATGGCTCCTGTTTGCAGCACAAGCATGTGCCAAGCACAGCTGCACTCAACATTTATCAGCGAAAAAGAGACCTCCAGCTGTCTTGTTGACAGGTACTAACCTTGCATTGCTCTGCCTCAGTAACAGATTGTACTTATGATAAAAAATAAAGTATCTTCTGATCATCCACCCTTTCTCCCCTTTACCCATCAGTATTTACTTACACATTCATTAATTTAGTGCTCATGCAACTGTGCAACCAATAACACTAGATAGCACTGTTTCTTTAAAGATCTTCCTTACAGATCACTGGCTGAAACTTAATCCTGACCTAACATTGCCCTCCTCTTCTAGAAGTGGGATGGTATTTGAAAATACCATGGTACTCTGAAAGCCTGTACAGCTGAGAATGGGGACGTTTAAGCTGAAGTGTTTGATCTCTGCACCCAGAGCTTAGGATCATTTAGACAGCTAAGTGGCTTAATTTTCAGAAGGGCAAATTGACCACAAATATGCTGGGTAATTAGCATCCCAACAGTCCATTTAAGTAACTTAATAATGTTATCCCTGATTTACTGAGTAGGCCTCTAGCTCACAAATCAATGGCACAGCCAGGAGCTGATCCCAGAGCGTGTAACTCCCCCTCCAGTGCTCGCATCGTTAAGCAATGAGTCAAGTTTAAACCTCTACAGATATTTTGTGGATAGAACCACTAACCTCCAGAAGCAGGTGGGTCAAAACACAGGCATGGCCTCACCAGGGACCTCCTAAGTAATATTAGATCTGCCCACACCTTTGTTCCCTGTGCAGCTTCCCAGGTTTTGACCGTCTCACAGAGAGAGTCAAATCCAGCCTCAACCCAGTAGTGGCAGTAACATAAGCTCCCCCCAGGGCCAAAACTTCTGATCACACACTCAGAAATATCTATGTGAACAATTCCCGTTTTAATGTTATTTCTCTGTAAATTATGCACTGCTCCTTTCCAGACAGCTTTTTTTTTCTTTTCTTTTCTTTTTTTTCCCCCCTTTTTTTAATCAGCAAAAGTTATTTGGTAACATTTTGGTTTTCATACTGAGTTTTGATTAAAGAGGAGGAAAAAAAGAACCTCATTTCATTTTCACAGCATCTCTCGGCAGAGCAAGCACTCCTCTTTCTACTGTGGGATTTTGTTTTTCTCTACAGTATGTCTTGACAAATAACCCTCTCTGATTACTGTGCTTGCACAAGATTTCATTATGGTTTTGATAACATGGCACAATCTTTAAGTTTCTGTTTGATATAAAGAGTCTGTCCCTGAACAGTAATCATGAGAGAGTGGGGAATATTGAGTGTTAGAGTTTCCATATTTTATGAGCTGCCAAAATAAATGATTTAGGGCAGAGAAGCCTGTATTAGTAGCAGATCTCGAGCTTCACTAAGGCAAGAAACACTGCTGATGAGTAGGCTGGTTTGTGGGAACTTATTTTTAGGACTATTGTTATGATATCAGCCTTTAGGGCCCAGATTCCCAGGTGGTATGAGTTGATCTGGTTGCATTGTCTTCCATGCAACTGTGAGCTCTCCACTAGTTGATTGTCTCCATAGCCCATGTCAGTGTAAGCATTTGGTGCTGATGAGACAAGCCTCTTCTGGACACCTCCAAAATTTTGATCTTACGACTGCCCAATGTGAGCAGCATTTTGATTATTTACAGTGCTTCTTGAGGTCTTTCTGATCCCTGCTACATTAATTCTGCATCTGACTGTAGAAGTTGTATCAGTCAAAAGGGAGTCAAGTTAGTTTTAAACTTTGGCTGGCTGCAAAAAAGGAGTAATACACCAGAGATCAAAGGGAAATATTTTCCAAGGATCTCATCCAAGGGAACTCCTCTTGGATGAAAATATTCCAAGGGCCACACAGACTGAAAAAAGTCTCTCCAGAGGCCAGAACTGCCCATTTTCAGAATCTCTGTGTTAACAACTTCCAATTCCCTGTTTGAGCAAACTTCTCTGGTGGTTCCTATTTCACTGTATTGTTTATTATCTCTCTACTTGGGAAATCATATGTAGGTATTGTTTCCCACCACATTAATTTTATCTCACATGTATCTTAAAATCTAACATTGAACTGCTCCCTAAGTTTGAGATACAAGGTTGTGTGAAGTTGTGTTTTTGGGAAGTTACTGATTTCTGGGTAAACGTCTTGGTCACATTTGTCCAGTCAGTGGAGTTTCACTAGAATTGAATTGAGTTGAGATGATAGGATGTTATCTCTGCAGGATTGTCATCACTTTTTTTTTGTTTGTTTGTTTGTTTGTTTTTTGTTTGTTTTTTTGTTTGGTTTTTTGTTTGTTTGTTTTTTGTTTGTTTTTTGTTTGTTTGTTTTGTTTTTCTTAATGAAGAATTTAAATGCACCTGAGAAAAGGACAGAGTATTCCGTCTGTAGTTATGCCCAAATTATGTATAAAATGAGATTGAGTTAGGATACTGGCACCTAAATTCCAGATTGTGGTCAGACTATGCATTCCACTACCTTTTCTCACAAACCAAAGTATGTTTGAAAGACTTGTGTTTGCTGAAATCATTCCAAATTAGTCATGGTGATGCCTGTTCCTTGCATATTGGACTGATGAGTAAAGACCTTGCCCAGGAAACAGCATCCTATGGGCACTGTACTTTTCATTATTTTACTGCATCTACAAGGAAGGAAGGAAGGAAAGAGAGGGAAGGAGGGAGGCATCGAGATTGCTCATTGACATTGCTGTAAAGGACGTAGGAAATAAGAATCAAGTGAAATCTATTGTCTGCTATGTATTATCTTAAGCAGTAAAGGTTTTGCAAATCACATTAGCTTGGTCATTAACTACACACTCCTGCACAGTCCTGCTGTTTTTCAATTACACTTTAGAAAAACCTTGCCTGTTTTAAGGAGTATACTGAAGTCGTTTTTACACAGCTTCACATTCTGAGAGGAATTTTCTGAACTTTAATTTGACCTTTCTAAGATGTTAAAGGGGAGGAGAGTGGGCAGGAGGGGAAGGAAGGGGAGGGAAGGGAAAAGAAAATAGTAAACCACAGAATCAATTAAACAAGGAAACCAGAATGGATCTCTTGAGGTCATCTACTACAAGACCTTGATTAAAGCATGACTATAACAAAAGGAGGTCAGATCAGCAGAGGCTAAGTCTAGCTGAGTCTTGAAACTGAGGACAGAGCTTCCACCTGGATGTGGGTTGCAGTGTTCCACTACTCTCCTATTGAAGAAGTCCTGAAGTCCAAGGTCAACCTCCCGAGCTGCAACACTTTGCTCTTGCCCTTTGTTAAATCATCTACTACTTCTGAGAGTAGTTTGGCTCCATTGTCTTTATGACTATCCTTCAAAGAGCTATAGGCTGCTGTTAAATCAACCCTTTGCCTCCACATCACTACTGAATGGAGCAGTAAAACGCCTCCTTCCTCTGGCCACCCTCCTAACAACCCATGATGGAGTTTCCTGTGCTTGTGATGAGAGTGCTCTGGTAGCCATTAGTCTAACTGGCGTTCTCTAAATTCCCAAGTTCCTTTTCAACAAGGCTACTGTTCGGACAGTTGACTACCTGACTTGTGTTTACTCTGCTTCAGGTACAAAACTTTGCATTTATCCTTGCTGAACTTTGTGAAACTTCAGTTAGTCTAATCCTCAAGTTTCTCAGGGTCCCTTTGGCTTGAAACTCTGCTGTTTTAGAGTGTACTAAACTCTGCTTTCTCTGTTTAATTAGTTATTGTCAACACATTTGACAAGGGTGTTTTTTTTCTCATTACCCAGGTCATAGATAAAGGTACTGAACAGTGTTGGTCCTTGTATCAGTGCCTGGGCTGCTTTGATTGTTACTGGTGGCCAATTTGATGCTGAGCCATTAATTAGAATGAGGTGCTTTGGCTAATTTTCAACCCATCTTGCAGACAGTTTGTCCAGTCCAGATTTCCTCAGCCTGCACATGAAAATACTGTGGGTGGATGGTGTTAACAGCTTTACAGAAGTCAGAGTGTATTACATGTTATCTGCACAGATGCTCATTCCTTCATCAAAAGCAGTTGGGTTGGTGGAGTGTGATCTGCTGATGTTGACTGTTCCTGATTTCCTTCCTGTCCTTTGTGCTCTTGGAAGTAGTGGTGATGTGGTGGTGGTGGGAGGAACAAAAAGCTCTTCTGGTGAAATAGGTTTCAGTCAAATGATGCACCAAAATATTGTACCACTCAGTGCAAATGCTTAAGTGTTATAAGACTGCCTATTAAACCAGTGCTGGTTTTGATGATTCCAGATAATTCAGCTCTTGAGACTCAACTTCTCATTAGTAGAGCATCATTGCTGCTGAAGGTTTAATTCTTCTTGGCTTGGAAACAATATAAGTTTGTCAGAATATAAGAACGTGTATAATGAGGTAAAAGTATATTTGTAGCAAACATAGTTTGTTCTTGGCATGAAACAAAACTGCCTGTTACAATACCTGGTCCTTCCTGTATCATACCATTTTCTCCTATCCTTCTTTTTCTCATGCTCTTTGATAAAATATTTTAAATATTAATGTTATTAAATATCACCCCTGGACACAAGTCAGCATGAATAGCTCATTTCGTGTCTCCCACTGTTGTTGTTTTAGATTTTCCATAAACTCAGCTAGACATCAATGTATCAGTTACATTTGGGCCACATGTTCAAGACTTTCTTTAAAGCATTAGGACTAGCATCTCATATTTTATGCTGTTCAGTATATTGTAATGTAAAAAATAAATATGAAAGTCGAATTTAAAAGGATTTTGGTTTTGGTCAAATCGAAGTCTTTCAATTGACCCCAAATTAATTTCATCTTGCAATTTCCCTTCAGAGAATTTTTAAAATTTTCAAGTAGGGAAGAAAGCCAAGGTTTTAAATCCTTTGTGGAAAAGTTTTTCATTCCCTGCAGAGCTGTAAAATTCAAGTAACAAACATGTACATGTTTTATCCCCTCCTAAATCACATGTCAGCTTCCTGTAGGAGAATGCCAGCAGTTCCTGTCAAAGGTATATGTTATAAAACTGTTCTGGTAGGAGCTGAGCTTCAGAGAGTTCCTGGCTAACATGGGGATTGTAAAAAATCCAAAATAGGTTGGGAGGAAAGGCTGTGTTCATGTGAAACATGGAAGCTCAGCTCCAAGATCAGAGGTGAATTTTAAAGGGTCAGGATCTTCTGGTTTGTTAGAATGGCCTAAGGCTTTTCTTTGGAGACAGACAACATGAAGAAGAGAGTGTTAAAGTAATAAAAATGATTCCAGTTACAGGATTCTTCAGCTGGAGCTTTTAGAAACCTTTGAGAAGAAATATGTGTCTTCACTGGAGCTCACACAAGAACTATGAGTGGATAATGGATAAAGTGAGAAACGATAATTTTTAGGAAAAAAAATCCAAAACCTTTCAAGGAACAAACTGAAGCCACAGCGATAATAAATAACTAAATAATATTTGGTTATCTGTGCCAATCTGTCTGAGAATGTCCCTGGTTTAGATGAATATAAATCAGAAGATATGCAGAATGAGTAAGGTTTGGTTTAGAAGAGACAGAGCCATTCCTAAATTAAGTAAATTAAGGATATATTTAGTGTTTCACCGATAGTCACAGCAGATACAAATAATAGAAAAATACGACTTTATCTAATGTATCTTCTGATCTGTGCTGGATTTTTCTCCATAGATTAGCCTCTTATTATTTTGATTTTTATGAAGTTTAAGTTTCCAAAGAAGTGTACACAGTGGTGAATATTTTTTCAGAGACTATTCCGTGTATAAGTCTATGGAATTTTTTGTTAGTGAGGGAGCTTTTCTGAGCTTAGTCCTAGGAGCTTGTTTACTCTATAATGTAGCATCTGCAGTAAATATAAACCAATTTAATCTAATAATTTCAAATCCTGTGTAACTGCTTTTTTAGCTGTAGAGCTGGATTTTCATTCATCTCATCTGTCATGTATGAATGTCCAGCCTAGGTACCCAAGGTCACGTAAGTCACCTACGTGAGCTACAGAGCAAGGGCACTCATGGCTGCAGCCTTTGATCTTCCATCAATCCACACCCTGTCTCACCTCACTGCAGCTTGCACGACTGACTTGAGCACATTTCTGTGAGAAGTGAATGGAAGGCACTGAAAGTAAAGGAAGGAATCAAAATACTCCTGCTTAATTCACAGTGTTTAAAAACTATTTTAGTTAAACTCATATAACTTTGCTCCTGGACATAGTTGTTTTTTTTTTTTCCTTCTTCTTTTAATACCAATATTTAATAATTACTATTTAATAGCAGTTAAATATTTGTTATTTTCTATGTACCTTGCTATACACATTTTACCTCTGGACAGATATCCCCTTTCTTGACCTACATTCTTGCAAAATCTTGTCGACTTGCTTTGTGTCCCCAGCACAGGGTACTGTGAGCCTGATTAACCTGTGGCGCTTGCTAGTTTGCCTCTGCTTGGTAGTGCAATCCTGATACTCAAGTCCATTTGTTTTAGATCAGTTATATGAGATTGAGAAGGCAGGGACAAGTAGTTTCTGGAATTGCATTAGTGAAACAACCTTTTCCAGCATTACCGAGTTATTAAAAGCAGCCAAAATGAATACTGTCTGCAAAGGCTTGTAGAAGGATGGTTCTCACACCACAAAACCAATAATAATAGTAATAGCTTAATAGTAATGAAACGGCAGATACAATTAATTGTTGACAAATGTACCATCATACATCTGTGGAAAGCAACCTTGATAATACCTATAATATTGTCTAACAATACTTCCCCACCTCATAATGCCTTGTGATACAAGCTTAGAACTTTCTATCTTTCTCTGAAGACCAATAACTTTCTTGTAATCTGGTAATTTTCAAATAAAGACAAGATTACATGGAATCTACTTTGGATAGGAGCTGTGGCACATAGGTGGTCAGGGTTATCAGATGGTCAGGCTGTTTAGGATAATGTTTAGCAGTCAGCAAATGTTAAAAGTTTGAAAATGAAGATCATCACAGCCAATTAAAATACACAGCTGTCACATTCAATTCTAAAATAATCAAGGAAAAAGAGTATTATCTTCCCAACTGAGGTGTTTCTAACATATTTTAGACACTTAACAGTGTTTCAGACTTATATTAAGTCCAATGTGCTTTATTTTTCCCAGGTTTCTGTCAGAATTATTGAGTTCTTGGGTAATTATCAGCATTTGTATGATTTTCTTCCATGTTATGATATTTTTTTTCAGTTTTCTTGTCTTTTATTCTATGAGGTCTCTCTAAGCATTTTCTGTCCTTAAAAAAAAATTGCAAATCTTCCCAGTTAGCCTCTGAAGTACGTACCCATTTTAACAACGTGAGAAATCCTATTGATGTTTAAAGAATGCCTTACATACTTTGAGTGGGGCACATGCTTAAATATAGTGTTGAACTGGGGTTTTAACGCTAAGCTCTTGACAAATCCCTTCTTCTTAGAGCCCACTGTGCTGGTAAAAGACATTTCTGCCATCAGCTCCCCTCACCTTTCCTTCCTTGGCTCCAGCCAGGAGGATCCATGTCTGCAGCTTCGCTCCTGTCCAGACATCAGGCAGCACCTGAAGGGACAGTTCAGCCCAACACCACGGACTGCTGAAGCTGATGATGGCAACCACCTTCACCTGTCCCACTGACTCAGGAAGGGGCTGCCTACCATGATCCGGCTCGCTTTCCTCAGGCATTAATGTAGAAGTGAAACTACAGAGACCTAACACTTATGGAGCTCAATATAAAAGTGATTTAAGGTACAGCATGCAGCCTGCCAGGAAACACTTCATTATGATTGTAGGTGTTACTCAAAGAGCGCTAGTGTGTTTAGCATTTTAGATTTTCTTCCCTATAACACATGACACAAAGTTTATGCTGCACATGCTTATGTCAGAAAAGGTGTTATAAGTAGAAAAATGAGGAAGGAATTAAAAAGAACAAACAGAGTGCTTGGTGCACTCAGGTTCATAAATAGCTTCTCCAAAGTAATATCTTTTTAGAAGATGAATCAGAAAAAGACTACTTCTCTGTGAGCCAACAGAGCAAAAGTGATTCATTCGACATGACTGAAATGTTAGACAGCTGTAGGATGGTCAGCAAACCTCCTCCTCCTGTATATTCAGCATCACACAGGCATTGGCAGAAACAAAATTGTAAAGGTTGTTTATTTTGGGGACAACTCATTGTACTTTTTCCAACAATTCTTCCTACTGTAAGTTAGCCTGCATTTGTTTAGGGTCAGGCACATCACTGTAAATTATGTTCCACAAGGCAAGAGATGGAACAAAGTAATATGGAAAGGTTTTATTTTTAAAACAACGAATGGCCACAATCAACCACAAAAAGATCTCATTATAAACTCGAATGGTGAATAAGTTACACACACATAGGATCCCCTTCCAAGAAAGAAAGTTAAATAGTTAAATGAATTTTGAAATGCTGACTGCGATCTATGTGATTGCTCAATATTTCTCTCATCAGTTGTTATAAACGTATATATAAGGATGAAAAGCTCATTTAAGGCAGGAAGAATAGCCTGCTGGAAATGGCACAGCATTTGAATTTAGGAGCAGTGCTGTCTAAATAACTAATCTTTCCACTCTCTGGCTAAACTAAGAAAAAAAAGAAGTTTCAGGTCAGCCCCAATGAACTTTTTTGTTGTTTTTGCCAAAACGAAAATGAAAGAAAAGATATTTCAGTTCTGATCAAATTAGACACTCTGCTTGACTTAAAATACCTTATTTAGCTTAGAGTTTTTTTTTCTTCATTTAAATTTTACATTAGGTTTAGGTAGGCTTACTCTCAAAGTCTGTTAAAGTAGAAAAGTTGAACTTTATTTTTCTGAAAATGGGCAAATACAATGTGTCCAGTTCTTACTTCACTTATTTGTGATTTGCATCAATTTTTAGCCTTATACTGCAGCTTCCCTACATCAGGAAAGTCTTTTAGAACCTCTTTAAGTCCTACAGACAGCAAAAATTACAATGAATGGCTGAGGTAAACAGTCTAACATTTGTAAGAGACAAGGAATTAGGGAGATGTATGTAACTGGTAGTTAATAAGCTGACCTCAAAATATCTTTCAATTTAGAAGATTTTTCTAAACGACCAGTCAATGGTGGTTTAAACTGTGGATCCTCCGAAGAGTCACCAACATTATCATGTCTGGGGTGTACTATGGCCAGTGGGAAAGGACCACATTTGTAACTGCAGAGGATGAATTCTTACTTATTTTTAGATCTACCTCTATTAAAAGAGCTCCTTGAATACATGTGACTTCACATCTGCTTTTCTGCCATTTTCATGATGAAAAGAATTAACAAATACAAGGAATGTGTCTGGGAAACAGGCAGACCTGTCCTTCCAACATGGTACTAATTTGTTTCCAACCCAGTGGCAAATCATTCTCTTCCAAAAAAGAGGAAGGGGGAACATTTTTCTCAGAGAGAGACGAAAAAGAAATAAATTAATAAATATTTTGCAGAAGGTGAACTTAGAGGTCCTGATGCAAATCCTGAACAAATTACAGGGAAGCAGAACCAGCTGGTGGGAGAATACTGCTGCAGCAAGCACATCGCCTTGACCTGGCTTGCCAGCACTCTTCAGTTCCCAGCTTTACAGCTTCTAAACAACTTGGCAAAAAAATAGGCGCAATGTGTTGCATTTATTCACATAAAACAAGAGAAGATTCATTTTTTTTTAAATGCAAGGACCTACAGGGGACCCTGGTGTTTCCATGCTAGGTGACTCTGTGAGCTCTGAAAAGCTCAACAAAGGCAGTTTGCTAAAGGGAAGCTTTGCAGAGAGGGGGAAAAGCAGTGGTCTTATAAGAAAGGTGGTACGGGCAGAGTTCACCCCCATTACGTGCTACACCATTAGCGCACACTGATTCTCTGAGTGCTGTAAGATGACATGGGGAAAATTAGTATTTTTCTTGTTGTTGTTGTTGTTATTTTGGCTTAGTTTTGTTTTTAATTTGCTGTCCAAATTACACATAAGGAGGCAGCCTGACCACCAACTCCCTCTGAGAGATGGAGAACTTTTCTAGAGGGGTCTCCAAAGGCATATACCCCCACAGGTACAGCTCTGGGAAGACGTCTCACCATGGCCTGTAAGTGGCTTAGAGCTGCATGGATGCCACTACTTCTTTACTCTGTTCTCTGTGACTGACCTCCAAGGCATTACATTTTTTATCATCTGTTAGGTGTTGCCTATGCAGTTTTTGGAAGGGTGGGTTAGTGTTTGCTCATACAACATCAGTATGACTGATCTGTAGTTTACATGGGGCTCAGATCCTACCAAAACCTAAATATTAAGTAATGATTTTTACTTTTTATAGACCATAGAATGTAAATGAAGTGTAAGAGAGTGTTTTTTCAAGCTTAAGTACTGAGTAATTAAGGATTCTTGAGAACCTCAGGTTCAAAAGACGTGGTTTTCTAGGAAAGATGCGGTAGTTTACCCAGAAACTGCTGAATCACTACAGAACTCCCCTGGCAAAATGCAGTGATCTATAATCTGTGGGAAACCAGATTGAATACTCAAAATGCTCCCTCATGTTCTTCAAATGTATGAGTCTGAATACTCCAGCTCCGTTTACAAATAGTTAATGGATGATTAGTAAATGTTTCACAAGGTGGCAATAAAAGGCTAAGCAGTCCTCATAGTAACAATATGATTATATAACAACTTCTATTGATGCACTCTCTCTAAAGCAGCTTGTAAATCCTTTGTTAAAGGAGTCTTTAATATTAAGTGTTACAAAGACAATAATAATCTGAATGTGCAACCAATTCTCCCTCCTGCGCCAGCAATGCTGATAATGAGCTAACAGAAGCACTGCTGATTACTGCAATGAAGCCTGCAGGGAGCAAAACCCTAAAGGCTTTTATTAGCAACACCAGGACACACTGCTGTTTCATTCCAAAACAAAATGAATCACCTTTTCTATTTCTGGACTGGAATAACATTGTTTGCTTCGCAATACATTGCACAGTATGGTACAAAAGTGCTACCTGTGCTGTTAATCAACTCTCAGTCTCTGAGTATTCTTCTGAGTTTTATCCAGGCAGGTTGTTATTTTTTGTTTTGTTTGGTTTGGTTGATTTAGTTTGGTGTGTGTGCTTTTCATTTTCGTTGTTGTTCTTTTTGTGTGTGTGGTGTTTTGGTTGGTTAGCTGGTTTTGTTTTTTGTAGTGGGAAATAAAAGCTTGGGGACTTCCAATATGGCAAGCTGACATACTGTTGTCTTTTCAGAACAGGTAAAATGTTTTGAAAGACTTGTATGTTGGTAACACTGGAAAATAAAATCTGTGTGCCAGGTAAAGCAATGGTGTCACAAAGGTCTCGGTGACAACCTGACCCCCACTTCAGTGTAACTATTTCATGAGAAAAGGAGAGTCTTATTCCTACTCAAGTAGGAGGGTAGAGTTGAGACATCTTGGATTTTCTTTTCAATATATATTAATGATGTGAAATATCTGTTTGGATCCTTTACTCATTTCCCAAAGGCCGTAAATGGCACAGAAGTAATTCAAGTCCGTATTTGCTATAAATTTAGGCCCAGAATGGAGACACAAGGTAAACACTGTTGAAATAACTTCTCGTGTACATTCTTCAAAAAAACAGAAGCCACATCCAGCACAGTATTGCATGACCACAGTTCCCCTTCACTTGCATGGAAGCTGTTAATTACTCAACACCTCTGAAAATCAGGTCTGAACTGTCTCCGGTTGGGGCCCAACAAATGAATAAATAGAAACAGTCCCAAATGTGAAGGAGTCATGAAAACCTTGGGCTCTGAAAGTGAAAATCACAGTAGTTTATTCCTGTGCCTCTGTTGCACACCTTAAAAACAAACCACATAAAGTTTAAAAACAAGATGGGGGCAAGGGGAGCCCTTTCTGCTGTTTTTTTTAGGTGCTGTTGAAATAGAGCCAACAGAGCAGCACAAGGGATTTTCAAGAAGCCAAAGCGTTATTAATTACTATTATATTTATGTGCTAATGCTGGTAATCTTAAGTAACTGTTTGTGAGAATCTTTCAGCCTGGCCAAATCCAGAAGTATTGTGTAGATGCAGTAACTGTCAAGAATATGAGCTGTGGAGCAACAAAAGCCACCTGCATTGCTCTTGAAGGTCTGGAACCAAAGTACCGGAAAGACGGGGTTACACGCCAAAAAAAGAAAAATCCATTTTGTAAGTTCTACATATGGACCGAGGCATGAGGCCCATAAAGATGAAAAGCTGCCGCTAATTTTAGTGGGATGTTTCTATGACTAATGGGCCATGTCAGCTACAGGTCCTCTGGATATGCCAGAGTGCCTGCTTGGAAGTGAAGAAATGTTTGATTCCCAGATGGACACCCTGGAAACCTGACATTCCCACGAGCAATCGTGTACCTTTAAAACGATGCTGTAGAAATGGTAATGAAAATAAAATACAGTCAGATCCTGTGCTTTCATGGCTGGAGGCAGTAATCAGTGAATCGTCACATTGCCAGAGCTGACTTCATTTGCACTTTGGCAAATCTGTGCAGCAAATCTGAAATCCAGGTATTGTTATTTTCAGTCAAAATTCCAGCAACTGACATCTCTTGCTACTTTTCAAGTAGCCCCTAGTGACTCGCCAATGCTAAAGGACTTTGCCATACTTGTGGGAGTACAGCCACTAAAAATAGTCAAGCATGTGCCTACAAGATGGCTTAGTCTGCGCAGGGCAATAAAACACACACTGGACATGTGATTTGCTTTGCTGTCATATTTTCTGAGTTGTGAGCAGCAGGCTGCCAAAATAGAACTCGTTTGGTGATTTCTTCAGAGCCGTAAGCTTAAAACTGTTTTTTCTGGTCTTAATTTATGTCATGGAGTCTCAATAGCAATTTAATTTGAAGTCTCAGAGTTGGGGGAAGCCAGCTACTGATGTCTGCAGGCTGGTTGAATGTGTGTTGGCAGAGGACCGGAGTCAGAAGCTGTGCTGGTAACTGCTTCAAAGAAACAGCTGCTCAGTCCTCAGATGGTCTGATCATTTTCTTTCAGTAGGTGACATATGAACTGGAGCAGGAGTCTAGAAATGCAGGTGGGAGCATCTGGATATTGTACCTGAGAGATACAGGGCCAACTTAGTATAAATAAACAATGTAATACCACAAAAATGCCACAAAAACATTTTCACCTCCAGACAAATAGTTCATTTCTTTCCAGATTTATATTTGAAAATGAGGAAAGAGACTCAAACACTTTGAACTTGAGAAAATTTAAAGGAACTCTTTAGTTCAAAAGAATTTAATTGTTAAGAAATTTTTTAGGTATCCTTCCTTCCTTCCTTCCTTCCTTCCTTCCTTCCTGCCTTCCTGCCTTCCTGCCTTCCTGCCTTCCTGCCTTCCCAACTACCTTCTTTCCTTCCTTCCTCCCTCCCTCCCTCCCCCTCTTCCTTCTTTCCTTCCCTCTTTACTCCTCATTCTGGCTTACGATGGTAAGCAGAAGTGCTTTCTTCAATATACCATGAACATAACATGAACCATGACCAGAAGGACAAAATACCCAGAGATTTCCTAACAAAAGGTTCTGGCACAAGATTTCCAGTCTAATGTCACAGATTCATTCATAAGCTTCTAAAATCTGAGGTGTCTCTCCAGACATTATCAAGCCTTGTAATCTGACTGTTCTCCACTCTTTATCCACTTATAGAGAAGGCACTTTTTGCCCAGTATCTATATGTATTTGTATGTATATATGTAGCTTAGAAATTGCTGTTTCCACATCCACAAAATTTCATAAATCTATTGACAAGAGAACATTGTGATAATGTGGCCCATCTATTCAGAGGTAGCAAATTTCAGGCCTTAATATATAATTTCTTATGTGGAAGAAATTAGCAAGGCACATTAGAGTTTATTTCTAATGTTGTTTGTTGAATTTTACCATATAAAACTGTCTTGACAGGAGCTTGTCACAAATAGTACTGCCACAAATTTTGGCCATCAAGAATTTCAACCCAAACATCAATGCAGGACTTCTAGGATCAAAAAAAGAAAACAACCCCCCAAATCAAGAAACCTAAATCCTATATTCTAAATATGATTAATATACTAAGACTGAAATTGATCTTTCTGCTACTTGCAACAGCTCCCCATGAAAAAAACATTAAGGTTTTTGTCACAGCGGATTGACCATTGACACCTGCTGATGTGGCTCCTTCACCTCTGCCCTCCCCACCACAGAAAGAATTACCCTGAGAAACAGCACAACTGGTGCTTAGCTGGTGCAAATTCTTGTGTTACCATGGAAGTGAAGAAACTACCAACAAATGCTAGCTGGTGATGTAATCTACATTGTTGGGCATATGAAATTTTTCTAGTTACAGCAATTTGTGATTCAATTTACTTTTCCTCCTTATTTTTATTCCAATTCCTTTCAATTAGAAATGAAACTGGCCAGTACTGTGAAGGACAATAAAAAAGGCTTTTTAAAATATAGTAATGGCAAAAGGCAAACTAGAAATAACACTGGCCCATTACTTGGTGAGCATGGTCACCTTATTAATAGAGTCATAGACAAAGCTAAGATGTTTAATGCTTTCTTCACCTCGGTCTTCGACATTGATGATGGACTTAGGACCCCCATAACCCTGGGCTAGAAGATCATGGCTGCAAGAATGATAAACTCCCAATCTATCTGGAACTTTTACAGGATCTGCTACTCCAGCTAAATCCCTACGAGTCGATGGTGCCTGACAGGATTCGTCCAAGGTTTCTTAAAGAGCTGGCTGACATCATATTGAGACCTCTCTTCATGATTTTTTAATACTCTTGGGAATCTGGAGAGGTCCCAGATGACTGGAAGATGGCAAATGTCCCAATCTACAAGAAGGGCAACAGGGATGACCCTGGCAACTAAAGGCCTGTCAGCCTCACTTCTGTGCCTGGCAAAATCATGGAGAAGATTGTTCTGGGAGTTATTGAAAAACATCTGAATGTCAACACCGTCACTTGTCCTAGCCAGCACAGGTTTATGAGGGGGAAGTCTCACCTGACCAAATTAATTTTGTTCTAAGACAAGGTTACCCACCTAGTCAGCCAAGGGAAGCTGTTGACGTGATCTTTTTGGATTTCATTAAAGCCTTCAGTACTGTCTCACAGAGTATTTTCCTGGACAAAATGGCCAGCATATAGCTGGATAAACACATAATACAGTGAGTGAGCAATTGGCTGCTGGGCCGGGCCCAAAGGGTTCTAGTAAATGGGGTAATGTTGGGCTGGCGACCAGGCACTAGTGGGGTTCCGCTGGGATCCATCTTAGGGTCAGCGCTCTTCAATGTCTTTATAAATGATTTAGACTCAGGACTTGAGGGATTAATATAGTAAGTTTGCTGATGACACAAAATTGGGAGGAGCTGTTGACACTGTCGAGGACAGAGAGGACCTGCAGAGGGATCTGAACAAATTGGAGAAGTGGGCAATCACCAGCTGCATGAAGTTCAACAAGAGCAAGTGCTGGATTTTGCACCTAGGGCATGGTAATGCTGGCTATAGATACAGATTGGGAGATGAGATGCTGGAAAGAAGATCTGCAGAGAGGGATCTAGGGGTCTGGTTGACAGCAAGTTGAACATGAGCCAACAGTGTCCCTGGCAGCCAAGAGGGCACCCGTGTCCTGGGTGCATCCAGCACAGCATTGCCAGCCAGGCAGGGAGGGGATTGTCCTGCTCTGATCTGCACTGGTGCAGCCTCACCTGGAGCACTGTGTGCAGGGCTGGGTGACACAGGGTAAAAAAGATATAAAGCTACTGGAGAGTGTCCAGAAGAGGGGTACAACTTTGATGAAGGGTTTGGAGGGGAAGCTGTGTGAGGAGCATCTAAAGTCACTTGGTTTGTTCAGTCTGGAGAAGAGGAGACTGAAGGGAGACCTCATGGCAGTTACAGCTTCCTCACAAGGGGAGGGGGAGGGATAGCCACTGATCTCTTCTCTTTGGTGACCAGTGACAGAACCCTAGGGAATGGCAGGAAGAAGTGCCAGGGGAGGTTTAGGTTGGGCATTAGGAAAAGACTCTTCACCCGGAGGGTGCTGGACACTGGAACAGGCTCCCCAGGGAGGTGTCACAGTCCCAAGCCTGACAGTGTTCAAGACACCAGACAACGTCCTCAGACACACGCTGTGAACTGTGGGGTTGTTCTGTGCAGGGACAGGAGTTGGACTCAATGATCCTTGTGGGTCCTTCCAACTCAGGATATTCTATGATTCTATGAAACTTCCTAACAACCCAGAAATTCCTCAAAATAGTTCTTTCCCATGAAAACTAGAACCCGTGTTCCCTTTTCTTTTTGCAACCATGTCAGCACAGCATCCTGTTTTCTGTCTGTATTTTTAATGCCTGCGGTTTTGAAAATAAAACTAAGTAGACAGAGGTACTATTTGGACATTGTAAAAAGCCCCAAGCTCATTCCCCACTTTGTGTTTCCTTGTTTGTGTGGAACTAATCTAATTTTCTCTTTACAATGTAGGCACCTGGATCTGAGGTAGTCATTCTGGGTCTCCTTTATAGCTAATGGAGATAAAATGGGTGGAGTTATGCTGGGAACAATCCAACCCATTTTCATGTCTACTTCTCAGCTGAGCCACATGGTATCGTAGAAGTAAGTATCTGCTTCCACCCATTGAGCACAAAGGGACCGCAGGGCAACCAGCTCTGTACTTGGCACTACTGAAGCGGCACCTCGAATCCTATGTTCACTTTTTGGACCCTCGCGACAATAAAGACCTTGAGGTGCTGGAGAGAGTTCAAAGAAGGGCAATGAAGCTGGTGAAGGGTCTGGAGCACAAGTCTCATGAGGAGCAGCTGAGGAAACTGGGGCTGTTTAGCCTGGAGAAAAGGAGGCTGAGGGGAGACCTTATCACTGTCTGCGACTGCCTGAAAGGAGGTTGTAGCATGGAGGGGATTGGTCTCTTCTCCCAAGCAACAAGCAATAGGAGAAGAGGAAATGGCCTCAAGTTGCACCAGGAGAGGTTTGGATTGGATATTACGAAAAATTTCTTCATGGAAAGTGTTGTCAGGCGTTGGACTAGTCTGCCCAGGGAAGTGGTGGAGTCATCAACCCTGCAGGTGTTTAGAAGACACATAGATGAAGTTCTTAGGGATGTGGTTTAGAGGTGAACTTAGCAGTGCGAGGTTAGTGGTTGGACTTGATAACGGTAAAGGTCTTTTCCAACCAAAATGATTCTATGATTCTATAAACCTATAGAGTACAAATGGCTGCCCATAACCTGGTAATGCCGTTACCTTGCACCTCTCTGAACTATACTGGCGTGGGCCTGATAGATGGCTCTGGGAACCTCTGCTTTAGTGTCTACTTGCAAGACTTTGCTTTGTCCACTGTTTCCCACTCTGTGAAATTTATTTTCCCCAATGTATCACGGACATCAAGTGCAGACAATTCTTTACTTTGAGAAGAGATACAGGGAAATCTAAGGAGCTACTGCTGAAGTCCTAAAGGCTGCCAATAGCTACTGATTCAATTTCTATTTACAGCATTGACATATGTAAGCAGCTAAAACGTACAGGTGATTTGGCCAACCCCCTTTTCTGCATGTTGCAAGAGGACAAGAATGATATCATGGCTATTACTTGTTTCTATTCCTTAGTTATTACTGTGCCTCAGCCATGGACTCTCTTCCTCCCATCATACCAAATACATGCGTATATAACATTTTCATGAAAAACTAAAATATATCATTTGCTGCCAAACCTGCCTACATTGAATAAATACAAGAAGGAGACTATATTGCAGTGTGGGAAGTGTGATATCAAAAATATGTGTGCAAATAAGGGCTCACCTCATAATTCATGTGTGAGGGAATGAATATGACATAGCTAAGAGTTTTCATTGTTAATTTTGTTCAGATTTTAATTGTTAACAGGCAGGAGCTGCGGCTATGTGTGGTCCTTCTCCCATCTTCCATGTTTGGCACTTGCAGCGTGTTGGAGAGGAACGCTGAGTTTGAGCAGACCTTGATGTTCTCGAATCACCCTCACAAGCAATTAGAGAGACAGAGCTGTTAAATGAGCTAAAATTACTTTCACCCCTAACCCCAGCTGTGCCCACAGAACAGCACCCCTGTCTCCTTAGAGCCAACAATTAATGTCTAATTAGACCAGAGCCCACTCCTCTGGTGTGTTACGGCAAATCTTGGGGCTTATCAACTACAAACATGGTCCCACCACTGTCAGAGAGGGTGTTGCCCAAGTTGTCTTTCATGAAGAGGATTGGAATAGATGTCTCTGATTAAAGAAGCCTGTTATGATTCTGATTTAAGTGTCTTGTACAGTGAGTTTCCCAATTAAACTTGGGCATTGTAATGTACTATAAGCATTGTATTTGTAGCTACAGATGTTTCTGAGTTTCAGCAAAGATTTCCTTATGTGTTGCAATGTTGCATATTCAATGTGAAAAACAAATCCTTTACTGATTTTTTTTTGTTGTTGTTGTGTATGGGAGGCAGAAATATCCTTTAGTTTCAGCATAAAACGTTTTGTTTTGGTTTGCTTTGAGGATTTATTTATTTATTTATTTATTTATTTAATTTTTTTTTTAGGAAAAGAAAGATGGTATTTTCCCAGCCACTCTGACAAAGCCAGTGGTGATGGCTGGGAATATTAACAGTATTTTCCTGCCTGTAGATAAAATCATAAAGAGCTTTTCTCTTCAGTGGCTACTTCTGATTTTTGGAGAGTCTCATTAACTATTACCTGCCCAATAAGCACATGGATAACTTCAAGAAAGCTGACGTAACAGTGACTGTCATGTTGAAACACATTTATGAACACATTTCTGATTCTTGTGGTTTCATGGTTTTCAGCAATGTGCCTGCTGAATTCTGCTGTATTTTGCAAATTTTACATAAAAACTAGCAAAATACTTTTCTTTCTTAATGTCAGAAACACATAATAGTCAAAATATCATCTGATGTGATGTGACACTATCAAACCAGTCTTGCAGAAATTGATTCCAGCAAGCAGTAGTACTGGGAATGGTTTCAACCCATTCTTCAATTCTTCAGCTCAAGTCGAAGATTTTAGAATGTTTTAATGGAGAAATTATCAAACACAGCAATTCTTTTCTCCTTCACTTCTTTAATCTCACCTTCTTTTTTCCTTTGAATAAAATTATATGCATCATTGGAAAAGAAAAAAAAAAATACAACAATACAATTTTTGGTCATCTGAGTGGCAAATACATAAAAAATCCTCAACAGTCATAGTCTGCAGTTTCTTTTGCAGAATGGGACTTTCCTGAATGAAAAGAAGAAAAAAAGTAGTAACAAGGAGAAATGAGCATTATCTGGAATGCATATGCCTATGCACAAGCTGACTGCACACCTCGGCATACATTGCAGTGACTTTGACCGAGCATTGTGGCAGGAGTGTGATGTTCCTAGCATGAGAGATGTTTTATAGACATATCATTGCTGGGAATCAGGACACCATTTTCCACCTTGATAGGAAAGCTTGCATTAAGATAATATTTGGCCACGGTCTGTGTTTTTTTAGGATCTAAAAGAAGAGCCTGAGGGAGAACAACTGTCTCTTGAAAGGCTGCAGATGTGTAGTCACCAAAGATATAACTGCATTAAGCTGAGATTCTTCCTTTACTAAAGAGAGAAGAAGGGCAAAGCTGAGTGAAGGGAGAGTTTATACATTCTTCCCTGAATTAGTTGTGTTTATAAGAGAAACACAGTGCTTTGTAGAGTGTGAGTCTTGGAGATATTCTGAGAACAGTGCCTGCAGTTATGGTATATGCTACACATTTTGATTTCATCAGCATTCATAGACCAGCTAGATATCATCCACAGGCCTGAAAAACATAGCTGAGCAGAACCAGGACTGTTTCTTGACATAGTTCAGAGATGTTTTGGAAAGGCTGAAGTACTGTCATCTTCTTCAAGGCTGAAATGTCCAGGTGGTGCACTCTATTTGTTATGAGCAGAAAGCTCAGAGGGAATACATTTAGATGTGAACACTGAAATATGTCCTTTTCAATGTTACTGGAATAGATTTCCATATCCACTCAAATATATTGCCATATATGTGAGAAATAGCATGAGGAAGTCTGGGTAGGCAACTTACGCCTTGTATTTAAAATAATCTATAGAAGTCCTAAGCGTATTTGCAATATTTATACTTTCTATAACGCTTCCTGGGTGTGTTAGGCATTTACTTTACAAGGAAAACATCTGCAAATGTGAAAATCGGAAACTTAGACAGTTAACTATGGCAGACCAAAGTCTGGAGGTTTAATATTATCTGTCTTATTGGGCCTGAGCTGTGTCAAGTCAAGCCACACTGATACACAGTGAAAAAAAACCCAAACAAAACAAACACTGAGGCCATTGTAGTTGTACATGAAGACATTCCCTTACACATATTAACAAATCAGTTCTATTTAGCATATATTCTAGGGAATTCTGGCTACAAAAATGATTCTATGATTGTCCTCTGAAAAGTTGTTTATTCTGAACTCTTATAGTATGGACAATATTGAACCCGTGTGCAACAGAATCAAAAAGAAGCACGAATGCCACCAGCATTGTCTGGCTTTCCCTTTCTACTTCTGCAGTCCATACCCATGCAAAATGCTGTCTCGCCCCAATGTGAGAAATTCTTTATTCATCACAGCAGCAAATAGTGCTGTCGCTTAGAAATTACCAGGTGTTAGTCAAGGGCAGTGACCAGGGGGCTGAATGCTGTTAGGTGTGCCTAGAGTCTTCTTTGATTTGCAGAGAGAAAACAGAGGAAACTGATCATCCAAGAGGAGCCAAACCCCTTGCAAACAGCATCTGCTACAGCTTGGGTCTGCAAATTGGGTTCAGCTCACTTTGCAGCTCAGTTAGACTTTGGACCTTTGCAATGTTCCTGAGCTGCTCAGCCGGGAAAACAGGCACTTGTAGCATATGATTCCTCTGACCTGTTAGGTGTCTGCTGAAAAGTGAGATTCTGATGGCCATCCCCACCCATGGCTCGGAGGGAGCTCAGGTGGGTCTCTTTGGGGCCACAGCTGGTGTGGGACAGGGAGAGCTTGGCCTGTGCTGGGGCATTGAGCTAGGTGTGGGCCCCTACCGTGGAGAACTCTGGCCACCCCGCTGGCCCCTTCCGAGGTGAGGGGACATTCCCCGTTGCGACACTTCAGGATGTGCCCTGCAGCCTCTGCACAAGCTCAGCGGTGTGGTGGGCAGAAACTCAGAGAAGCAACAGGCAAAATTGCAGAGGAGTAATGGGGAAAAACCTCACCGGCAAAGCTTTTAGAGGCGATTTTCTCCTGCCAGTAGGCAGGAGGCGCCATTTAACAGCTTGTGAAGGGGAAGGAACCAAGCGGCGAGCGGGGGCGGCTGCAGCAGCGAAGCCCCAGCCGGGACCTCCCGTCCCGGAGCGGCACCTCCCGGGGGCCGGAGCCCTTCGGAGCTCACACACTCCGGTTACCAGCTTGCAGGTGTAAATGTTTCCCAATTCCAAAAGCTGCTGTGGCCACAGAAGAGCCTGAGCCTTGCAGTAGCGTTTCGGCTCTTGCTGTGTGTCCCCCGGCTGAAGCACCCATCAGCCCCCCGAAACCGCTTGCTCTGCTCGGCCGGTTGTCCCCAGTTGCATCTGCTGGTGTCCCCAGCTCGGCAGAAGGTTAAAAAAAAATCAGCAACGTATTGATCCAGAATATGGGAAACTCCTGAAAGTATAACAGACACTCTCTAACGTATATTTTTAGCATTCAAGGTCCTTTAGCACAGGGGATAGTTTTGATGTTAACACAGATCTTACCACCTGGCAAAATGCAACCAAATATGTCACAGATGAGTTGGGATGGGATTCTGTCCGCTGCTTTCTAGGGCTCAGTCTGCTCTTCTGCCTCCTGGAAAACTTGTCTCTGCTTCTGTAGGTTAATGAATTAGCTAGGAAACTTTCTTTTTCCCTCTCATTAAAAAAGTCAAGGAGTTTTCACTATAAAGTCAAACCTGTCATCTGGTTAGAAAATTTCAAAAAATATGTTTGAGGACTTTTTTCATTCCTATGGTCTTTCCATATGTGTCAGGAAAGGGAAGAGAAGAAGAGAGGAGAGAACACGAGAGAAAATAGAGAGGAAAAGAGGAAAGAAAAAAGAAGAAAAGAGGGAAGAAAAGAGAAAGAAGACAGGAAAAAGGAAAGGGGAGGAAAAAGGAAAGGAAATGAGAAAAAAAGATTTAGGAAAAGGAAAATAAGAGGAAACAACAGAAGGGGGGGGGGGGAGAAAAAAACCCAGATATTTCCTGCAAAACTTTTCGTTAAATAAGTAATTTTCAGCTGAAAATGTTTCAGCAGCAGCAACAAAAATGTAAACGTAGCAAGCAGTTAAACCACATGAATAAATTTACTCACCTGGGTAACACGATTTCCTTGTTTGTGTAAAGTTTATAATCTGCTCATATGTCAGTAGGATGGCTTCCTGGTGAAGAACTGATTTATTTCACTGAAGTAATCCTAGGACAAAATGTGTATAAGATCAGGATAGGTGTCTGGCTTTGGTGATTTCTGATTTACATCATAAGCCAGAGGAACTGAACTCTGACATTTCTTCTTAAACATGCTTAGTATTAAATGAAACTGGATTGTTTGACCTAACGTTTTTCGCTGTTCCATGGAGATAATATTAAATTCTACCCTGACATGTATGTACATTAACCCAGATGATCCTAAAGGAAAGCTGAGCTTGTGCATATATTAAAGGAAAGCTGAACTTGCGCGTAAATCAGAGGGCAGAAGTTACTGCTGTATTTGTAATAACCAGAAATTTCAGCTACATAACTGGCACATGAAGAATTTTAAATCAAAATGATTGCTGAATAAAAGCAATGCTGGCTTAACCACTCAGCCAAGCTAGTTGGAAAGAATGTGTAAACTTTACCTTTTGCCTACTCCATCTGCCTATGCCTCGAGAGTTGCCTCTGCATAAACCTTACTCGGGTATTTGTTATCTGCTCTACAGCTACTTTGTAAGTTTTGTTTTCTTTTTAACCACAGCAACCATCAGTTCTAATAAGAACTGGCATTCTGCTGAGATTTTCTGAGATAACCCTGTGTTTTAAGGCTTATGTTTTGGGATGACTGTGAAAACCAGCAAAAGCCGTGCTCTGAAGAAGCTCATCATGCTAAAGGGCATCCTGCACTGAAACTGCTCGCCGGGACGTGAGGAATTCAGGGGGTGCAGGATCCGGCCACCCGTCTGGCTGCCTGGGAGCAAACCTCTTCAGTGTCAAGGACTCGAGGCGGGGGGCATTTTTTTCCACAGTGAATTTTCCCCTGGCCGAGGATGCTGCTCAGAGCTCCATGGAGGTTTTCCCGAGGCTGTGGGGTTTCTGCTGACCCGCGGGGGGAGCTGCAGGCTGCGCAACCTCCCCGGGCCGGAGGGACACGGGTGGGGACGGTGCGGAGAGGCGGCAGCGCTGAGCGGGTAAAGCACCGCTCTGTCTCAACAGCCAATGGTGGGAAAACAGTAATCCTAAAAAAAAAAAAGACGAGGAGTTGAGACTCTTTTTTCCACCTACAGCTGAGTATGTGTTTGATAAGCAACACCTAAAACATGTTAGGAAGGAGACAGTTTGTTTGCCTGAGTGTGACTTTCTTGGCAGCAGGATTTCACCCTAATTTATAACCATTATGTAAACTTCTGACTTCCAGATTCACACTGTGAAAATATTCAAGATGAACTAATCAAGGTGGAAATCTGAAATTGTTTCTGCATGGTTTATATCCCCCATCTGGCAGCGCAGAACAAACAATACGACCCTGATGGTGTTTACATGAGTTACCTTGTTGGAGGAAATGATTGTGCTTAGAAAATTATCCTTGCTCGAGAAATTTAACGACTTGGCCTAAACAGAGCTTCGTATCTTTTCAATCTCTCTTTTATTTTTTTTATTTTTTTTTTTCGTATTTGTTTGAGGAGAGGGAACTTATTAACTGTGAATTAGAACTTTCACACCACATCTGTCTGTTAACTACGAGCCCAACTTAGGTTAAATGTTTGAAAGTTACAGTTGTACCCTCTGCTTACATTCTGTCGAGAGTCATACTAGTGATCGTCCTCAGAAATCCCTATAATTATTCTTATTACCTATTAAGACATTCAGTGTGGTTGTTTTCCTTCCTAAAAAGCTTGGCTGTCAGCAGTTTCAAATGGCTCTGTGAATGCAGTGTGCACTTTCAAAAAGAATAAATGTGCTCAGCAATTTTCATTTTGCTGCACCATAAGAGAAGTTTCACTATAGCAAAGTTTATTATGGCAGTTTTCATGGTACTTGATTGGATTTGCAGTTCTGTCACTCACCAAGGTTTGATTTTAGGAAGACTTAGAGAATAGAAGGAATAGCTTGACAAATACTAATAACGATAATGAGATTAATTTGTCTTTGGGAACTCTGGAGTTTTCAGCAACTTTAGAAAAGAAATCTTGTTTCAGTCATTGCCTTGCACTGCAGAGTATTTTACTTTTGTAGCAGAGTCTGAATTTGCATCCAGAATTGTTCCAGAAAAAATATAAACACATAACCCTATACCGTGAGAATTCATAACCCTTAAACATAATTGTTTTTATAAAATACGGTCATTTAAATTAGAGTTATTGCACAAAGTTAACAAGGGGAAGACAATATGCCTTTTTTTTTTTTTTTAGGTTAAAATAAGTGAGGTCTTGTGTAGTGAACTGTTTAAAATTTTTGGCTCTAGCTTCTATTATTCTGTAGTTTTCAGCTGGCCTTTTAGTGATCACTGTGAATTAATGGGATATGACTGTGTCATGTGAGCTTTCCAAAGAAATGATGGAATTATATTAAATTTATTTTACTATGAATTCCATCTATGTTCTCCCAGAAAAATTCCTGGACACAAATAATTTTAAAAACAACAAAACTGGCTTGTCTTTCAGGGTGAAGTTTAAAATTATTTTCCAAACACTTAAAATCATAATTAAAAAGTGGGTTTTCTTTCATCCTAATATAAGGAGCCAAGATAATGCATACTTTGCATTAAAATTTTGGCAGTTTTTGCATAGTTATGTTTTAGTCAAAATCTAATTTATATGCTAAATGATTTACATTAAACTTGTTTTATGTTTCTTAGCTTGAAGGTTTAAAATGATTGGAAGCAAAACAACATATCCAATATCCCAAAGTGACTCTGCATTAAGACTTGGCTTGTAAATAGAATGTGTATATACATACACACACACATATATATATATATATATATTTTTTTTTTTTTAATGAAAGAAGTGTTCTCTGTTGGAAGGAACTGCATCTATATGAAGCAGTAAAAGGAATGGATCCTACGGCAAAGCAAAAGTACCATTGACTCTTAAGGAAACAGAATTAAAGTCAAATTATACAAAGAAAAAATAGGAGATTTTAGACATACGAAAGAAAATCGTATGTCCTCAATACATTATAGTGTTAGAAAAATCCCGAGGGTGTTTGAACATGACAAAGCTTTAGGAACTGGGAGACATGCAAGAACGTTGTGAACATTTTAAAAAGCATACCCAGTTAATTTAAAAGATTGAATTACGTACTACTCAATAGAATTCAAGGAAATAAAAAGAAAATATTTCTTTTTGGAAGTACTTTTTGCCTCATTTATAGGTCTAATGTGAAGAATGAGGATTTTTCTTTTTAATCACAAGATTATATTTTTTTTTTTCTTTCCTGACAGCTGAAAAGCAATAGTAAAAATTCCAAGGGCTATTTTAAAGTATATAGTTACTAAATAGATTTTAAATTTGTTGACATGAATTCTCTTATCATTACTTAGAGGAAACATAAATTCTAGGGACAAAGAAAACCTGTGAAATGTTGAGTAATAACTAAAATAATATGGTAGAATGAGTGTTAATTTCAAATCTGCTACGTGATGAAAAAAAAAAAGAAAAAAGTGAAGGTAAACTGCTGTTTAACAGCTTCCCACTGTTACATAAACTTTCAAACAACCATGAAATGTGGGTCTCTGGACATCACTTAAAAGAACCACAAATAAACAGAGAGTCGTACCACACTTCTGCTCCCTAATCTGTAACTAAAAGGTTTAGCTCAGAACTGAAAGTGTCTAAACCCCCTTTTTGTTTATCTACTGCCTTGTGTACCATAAACACAAATAAGCAAAGCAGGGCTGGTGTGGGGAGGTGGGATGCTGGTGGGCTGTGAATAGGGCCCAGAGGAGGTAAAAAGCCCATTAATGTCTCCAGAGGGTCATCTTACCTTTGTGCAGGCAGCAGGCTGGGACATTTATATAGCAAAGAATCACCTACTTAAAAAATAAGGATGCTGCACTTAACACTCCCGTGCCAGAACATCTCTGGGGACTTGTATATCTTTCACGGAAATTTGCTGAAGTGTAACAGTTTAGCAATTACTAGGGACTTAGTATAATGGTGTCCTTTTAACAGAGTAAAACACAAGCAGGGCTATTATACCTAATGCACCAAAACTGCCTTCTCTCCGGGCTTACTGGGATCATGATCAGAAGTTTGTGGTGGTCCTAAATCATGCAGTATTCCTCTGAAATTGAGGGTGGCCCCATATAAGCTGGAATTTCATCGTGGGATGAAGTGTGGGTACCTGTGCAGTTACTGGTGCTGCATTGGGCTAAACCGGGGAGGAGCGTCCGCTCCTGGGGAGAAACTCAGCTCTTGGTGATGGCACAAACCTGCCATCAGAAAAAAAAATAATAACACAAACAAACCAATAAACAAACAACCCCAACAAACAAACATAAAAAATAAAAACTGTCACTGGTGTAAACTGAGAGTTATGCACGTTACTCAGAAGTCTACCCAGACACAAGGATTTTTTTCTCCAGAGATAATACTTGCAATGCTTTAATCCCTTAACACTAAAACAATATAAATAAAACAGTATAAATAAAATCTGTAAAGGTTATTTCCATTGGGTTTTGCTCTAAAACAATCCTGTCTCCAGCCCCCCCCCTCCCCACCCCCCCCAAAAAAAAATTCCTTTCATTTGGGGATTTCATTCTTGCTTTTGATTTAGCAAATAAAATGCTTAGGCACCACGGTGACGAGCAGCAGCATAAATCCAATAGCCCAGTGAGTGTAACATGTTTAGGAGAAAAGTGGGGCCTCTGATTCAGACACAGTAATTAATATCTATTGGGGTATAGACTTCCTTGAAGTATTCATTATGTGAAATCAGGTACTTACATGTGGAGCAATTAAGTTGATATATATGTGTGTATTATTTATTTATTTGTGTAACGTGTACATGATAAATTACCAGTATGTGGACGTCTTTTAAAACCTGTTACTAATCTCAGTGTTGGTCATGTAACCTAAGAAGGAATGAAGACGTAAGCTGTAGCGATGATGGTTATACAATACCTCAATGAGAGCAGAACATAATACAAATGTCATTACAGCACAGGGCTGCACACAAGCATTTTGACTGCTTGCAGATTTCATTTGCATGATAAAATAAGGTGTATGTGTGTAGCAAGGATTAATCAAAGGATCCATTTGCTCACTTTCTTCCCGTTTACCAGAAAATTTCATGGCAGGAATTCATCAGTGGCATTTCTAGAGAGATTTGGTAGGCGGGAAACTATGTAAAGGGCTACAAGCTGTAGAATGAAGTCAATAGCATGCAAGCTACCCAATAATAATGCAAATTGCAGAAAGCATATGTACAGGAACAGAAAGGAAAACACATATTCCCCATCTGGGCAATTATTGAACATTAAGGACCATGGAACATGCAAAATGGGGTGGAGCAGAGATTTTCCTGGCTTGCCTTCCACATCAGTCAGTTTGTTGGGAATTGTGCACAGCAAATGCAGTTGTGCCACTCTGAAAAAGACAATGGATCAGAGAAACAGAAACAATATTTTTTCCAAAATGACTAGTGGTTCTGGGGTCTCATTGGACATACTTTGAAGCTGTCACACTTTCAGGAAGCATAGAAGCCCTATTCTCTGAAACTCAGGCCCACTCAGTCAACTGAGGGCAAAACACATTGTGTTTGGAAGGCTCCGAGTGAGGGACATGAAAATCCTCATCCAAGATAATTACATTCAAGGGATTTATGTCACGGGAGTAAACAACTCTGGGAATTCAAATTCACTGTTCTTATTATTGATGTAAGTGTCTTAAAATGAAGAAATAGCATGTTACTGTGAAACGGAAAAAAATATTAAATTCTATATGTCGTCTACAATGAAATGCATTTCAGGGAATGTACTAAGCCCACACCTTTGTTGTAAGAAGTACTAACATGTAAAGTCACTTTTAAAGTCGTGCACATATTTTTCATATAACATATACAGGTTAGACAATACAACTTTGTTAGACAACTTTGTGTTGTCTGTTGAATGGGATGTGAAAAGCTTAGGGCCAAAAATGGTACTTTTCACTTCTTAAATACCCTAAAAAGGTTTTTGTGGGTTCTTAAGGGTATAATGGACTTCAACTTCCTTGAAAATCAAGCTATTTTTCGGAGTTTTTTAAAATAAATGGATGTAAGAAAGCTCACATGCAATTTAGAAGAAAGGGGGAAGAATATGTTAGTGAAGTAGTAGCATGAGAGTTTGCTGATTTTTTTAGTTGAAGATTTTTTCAAGAAAAAATACTTTTATCTATGTTTTATAATTGTTCAAAAAGAAGTCAGAAAATTAAAAATATACATATATATACGTATATATAGATACCAAGTAAAACCCCATATGGTCTGCTTTTGATTTTCCTCAAAAAAACAAAAAACAAACCTGAAAGCAGTAAAACCCCAGTTCTGTGTTCAAATGGAAAACTGAGAAAAAGGGAGAAATAATTTCTCTTTTGAGAATGCAATCGATATATGCAATTGTCATTGAAAGCTAAAGGCTTTGAGTATTGGAATACTTTTCTTTTTCCTTTCCTTTCTTTTTATATATGCTTTTTTGGTTATTGTTTTTGAATCTGCCTTTACAAGGCTGTAAATTGTGATTTATCTACCAATCTATCACCAGGATTGAATTACGTTTTGTACTATGCTGCAAGACTAATTAATTTAGTAGTCTTATGTAAGGGCAGCCTCGCTGTGGCATTTTGAGCCTCCTCACATATGGTGGTTTTGAGACTATGAACTGAATCCCAAACCTTTCAGGTTCGTGTTCTGGGCAAGGCTGACAAAGTGCCAGCTCTGGCTGCTGTGGACTCTGCACGCTTAGCTCTGCCAGGCATTATTCAGATTAGTCGAGCACAAGATGGACAAGCACACATGTTCTTTCCACACCCATCTTCTCAACCCCATGTGTGCAAGAATGCCCTGTTCCGAAGAAATTCCTTTCCCAAATATCTTCCCGTGTGACCACCCAAAATAGACTTCCCAGCTTACTATGCTCTCTACAACCCAGACACCTTCAGTTCTTCTTTGAGCTTCACGAATAGCTGGACCAGAAGAAACAACAGCTCCAGTGGTCTATAATATCTCTAAAGTTGTTTGATGCCCCAGTATGCAAAGAATCTTAAAAAAGTAGATGAACTTGTGCAAGATTCTTCCACATCAGCTCAGAGGAGGCACTAGAGAGACAGAGTACAGAGTATCAGAGTACACTTTTATCTTCCCATTCCTATGTAAGCAATGAAAAAGTCATCATACTGGAAACAGAAAAATAAGGTTCTCTACTCAGGGAAGGAATGAAATTCCTCTTTCCATGCAGCAACATGCACATACACATCTGATCTAATTTTTTGTAATACAGACATGGATTTTCTCCATGTTCTGATATGCATTTCCACAATGACATATCTGGTTTTATACATATTCTGTTCTGTTTTTTATAACATTGCTGTTGGCTTCCTGCCCATGGCAGATGTATTTTTGAACTGCTGGTTTGGGCTGAGCCATTTCTTTTCCTTTTTTTTTTTTTTTTCCTTTTTCTCATTTGCATAGCATGAGCTTGTACTCTGCTAGAAATCATGGCCTTATTTTTTTCACAGTCCTGAAATTCATGAAGTAAAGAGCGAAGTCATGAAGTGAAGACAAAAGCAGAGCTTCCAGACCAGGCCAGTAGATTTCTGCACCTATTGTATATATACTCTGCTTGAAACTTAAGAGCTACCTAAGACATGAGCTGGATCACAAAGCTGCTCTAATCCAACTTGGAAGGAATCCTAATTTTTTCTTAAAGCTAAATTAGCTCCATAGAAGTGTCATGGGGAGACCACTGTCACCTAAAGTGCTGGGATTTCATTGCCCAGGTTATCTCAGCTGCATCAGTCAACAACTTTACAATTTTGACATTTGGGAGAAAGAGTTGTAAGATTGTAATGAGAGCAGACACTTACCACCCCCAAGTAGCTAAATAGGCCAAAAATATCCTTTGTTTTGATATTTCTAGGTTCCCTGAGGTTAGTGATATGTTTAATTTGCTGTCTGTTTGAATACAGGAACTCCCTTGACAGTTTTTTGACAGTGGAGAGTTTTGTTAACAAGAAGACTGAAGTCAAGTAACATACCCATTCAGTCTCTTTCTTTAGCTGTCCTCAACAGTATATTGCTCCCATTTTGTTTCATAAAATAAGAGACAGCAAAGATTGCAGAGATCTGACAGGTACTCTATTGTTCTTTATTTTCAAAAGAGAACCTCCCCGCCTCCCCCTTTTTTTCATAGTAATTTGTAAAGAAAACATGCATTGAAGAGCACTCTATAGCTCTTGCTATTGTGAAGTTTTCTTTTTGAGCTTGTTCACTTGAACTTTCTTTCGTTACTGATTATGGCCTTATGTCCTTTGGTTACTAAAGTTTTCCGAAGACCATAATGAACTACAGTGGGCTGAGTGTGGTTGGTTTGTGGCAGAGTACAGATCTTCCTTGATTGTTCCATGCTGGGACTTGTAGTGGCAACAGTCACCCTGTTGAAGTTGTAATCAGTTCTGAGATCAGCCACTTCTGGGGGGTATGTGTAGGAGATCTGTGTATCATCTTTGTGGTAGTGGGTTACATCTTGAGCAGTCTAGAGGAAGGGTTACATGTGGAAGGAAAACTGCTATTCAGATATTAAACTTGCTTCCCTTGCATGAGGTGCATCTTACCTTTTATGTGGAAAATGCATAACATTTTTTTTTTTCTTATGCCTGTCTGAGGTGCTTCAGACCCACATTTGTTACAACAGGTCCAGCAGAATAATGTTGTGGGTTAGTTAAAATATCCCTGTTTACTTTGGCAAAAATAAAGATTACTTCTTCAGTGAAATAAACTTCCAGGAGAGTACCCTCAGCACTGGTCTACAGCTACAGTTTCTCTTGGTGGAGGCTAAGCAACAGAGAAGGTGGGTGGAGAAGAGCCCTCAAAGACACACTGACCTGAGAGGAAATATATAGGACTCCTCTTAATGTTTGGGAAATGTCTGGAGGGATGACAACTTTTTATTAGTCATTATTGTGGTCTTAGGGATGCTCCAGGAATATCTGCTGCCCTTAGCATTGCTGATGAGATAGGCAGAGGAGCCCAGCATGGACATATGGCATGTGTATCCAGAGCAAAATTAGCACAGGGCAGGGAAGACCTGGAAAACAAAGGCATCAGCAGTCCCTGAACTGAAAGCAAAGTTTAACAGTCTGACAAATGCCATCATGTCTTTGCTACTTGCTTTCCGTAGCACTCCCCTATACAGTGCACCTGCACCTCTCAGGGGCTTCTGCACTCTGCTCCATGGCTCAGCTAATGTG